>NC_051291.1:8417839-8717839 GCF_015220745.1 Sebastes umbrosus
GTAATGATCGTATGTGAATGTAACCTGAAGTCAGTAAAACCAATAGGCATGTCCATCTCTCAGCTTCCTTTTGACCAGCGACAAGCTGTTGACACAGTGTTGTCTCATCTTCTAAAAGACCCTTTAGTGTGTGTTAAGAGCCAGCTGAGAGGGGTAGAGTGCAGTGTGTGTGTGTGTGTATGTGGGGGAGTGGGGTGTGTTTGTGAAGAGATGAAAGGTAATGCGGACCATCGGGTCACATGTCTGGCTGCATGACGAAGGGCTGTTACCATCCCAAACTTGGAGGGGTTGGAGGAGGAGGAGGTGGAGGAGGGCGGGTTACATGTCGGAGAGCCTCTTTTGGTGGCTGAGTAAGGCGGTAGGCGGTAGGTGGGAGGTGGGAGGTGGAGGGGTGTCCCTGACCCATGTCTAAGTGGCGCTGCAATGTTTACTGTGAGGAAGGAAGCTGTCAACTGTGTTTGCTCCCATCTCAGCAAGACGGAGCAACTCCTCACCCACCCCCCTGCACACGGAGACAGAGAGGGACCAATGTGCAGTACATTTCTGAGGACAGAAAATCAAAGTATTTCTTGGGACTGACTCCATTTGGTCTGCATTGGTGCGTCTGTAGGGGTATGTCGGGTCGGAGCGACGGGCCTCCCCTGCAAGGGCCCGGAGGTGATTGACAGGGCTTTCTACTTGAGGTATAGAGTTTCTCCCTGGTGTAAAGTCCCTGTGGCTCTCCTCTAAAGGGTGACTGCATTCCTGACCAGGTCATGAACTGACCACCTTTACCACCGCCACCCCCCACAACCACCACAAACCTCTCAATTCCCCCCCCTACCTGAGCCGCAGAGCAACCCCAAACTCAGGAAGCTCTCTTCTCAACAACATTGCTTCTCTCTGACTGTGAGAAAACTATGCATGACTCAGGTCAATAAGCTGTAATGAGTAAGTTTTTAGGATTGGAGCAAGTCTGAGCTTGATTGGGCCAAAAGCATTTGTGGTTTCAGGACAATTACATCATGACTGAGTCAGGACCGTCACCGTCGTCTTAAAATAAACTTTGTTTTTTAATCAGATCAAGTCTTTAACGGTCCCAATTTGCAGTTGTTTGCAGTGTGTTCATACTGAAAAAGTGACAATATTTGCTTGATTTTGAGTTGGCTGATGGACACTGTACTGGACACTCCCATCGTAATGCAATGGCCAAAGAAAATGCTCCGTGACACTCAAAAAATGACATCTTTAGAAAAGCATTTTAGGCTACATCCTGTTTGTTCAGTTTAATTGGCAGTAGCATTCCAGTTTGGCTTTCTGAAGTCCCTCAGCACACGTCTTATTTGGAGTATCTATCATCATAAAATGGTAAATGAACTTACATTTATAAAGCGCTTTTCTAGTCTTGCGACACTCAAAGCACTTTACACTACATGTCAGCATTCACCCATTCACACACACATTCAAACACTGATGGCAGAGACTGCTAAGGTGCCAACTTTGCCCATCAGGATCTGATCTAAATACAATTTGTTGTTAAGTATCTTGCTCAAGGACACTTCGAAATGTGACCGGAGGATCCGGGGATCGAACCACCGATTCATTAAAACATTGTTGATCATCATTTAACCCTAACCTTAACCCCCTAATCCTGACCCTAACCTGTCGGCGGGCAGGTGGGTGAAAGTTTGTGTTTTCCTCAGCCTGGCAGGATGCTTGGTTAGTACGTGACCAACAATTTTAATAGAAGTTACAGCTATATTCACATATATATTACTAATGTGAGATATATTTTCATCGCCACTCTGTTGCTAGGGCAACAGCTTTGGTCCAAGTTGACTTCCTGTCAGCTGCTGCATTAACAAACATTGCAACAGGAAACACAAAGGGGCCCATTAAGGACGTTTATGTTCACGTTTTCCGGTGTTTCATAACTGATTTAACTCCTGTGTTCAGCAACATTAACAATGTAAACAAAAGAACATTCAAAATGTATACAGCAGAGGCCGAGATATGACTTTTAATCCCTAATAATGCTCCAAAAACATTGTACCTTCCAATTCAAATGAAACGTGTTCTCCAAATCCAGCTGGTTTTCAGTTGTTCAAGTGTTATATGCAGACTTTATATGGTCTGTTTAGAAGCAGCTCTGACACACATATGCATATCTGCCCCTATATTACTACCACTTACAACTATAACATGGCATGGCGGTCCCTATAGATGTATTGTCTCTGTTTCTGTAGCTATTGTTGTGCCTGTTGGGGTGGTAAGATGGATTAATGCTTCGTTGTTGTTTATTCAGTCTTTTTTTTTTTTTTTTTTTGTACACTGGCAGCGTTTCTGAGCCTATAACCGCTTCATTTCTTCCCTACCCTGTCATACAGCCACACACACACACACACACACACATGTAGATCCACCACCAGCCCAACCCCAGCACCCTCCAGGCCTACCTCTGGGGCCCGAGTGTGATGAGCTGCGCCCATCCCTGCTGCCTGTACTCTCAATCTCTATCTCGACCCCAGCAGAAAGCCAGGGAAATTACGCGCCTTTTCCTGGAATGTGATTAGATTCCTGATGTTGGCAGCCACACATCTCTGTTTTTTAATTGGGTTCCGAGGCGCGACGAGATTAGCCTCGTGACATCATTGATGGTCTGTGTGTGTGTGTGTGTGTGTGTGGGGAGGTTGGTGGTGGCTGCTGATAAGAGATGGTAAGGGGGTGTCAGGGGGGTTTTGTGGGTGAATCCCCCACTCCCCAATGGATGATGCTTACTAATAGGGTCTATGAGTGTGTTTTTTTTTTATGTACATGTGAGCACACACATATATGTATATATGCATGGAGAGGCATTTATATGCTTTTGTTTGTTTGCGAGATGTTATAGTGTATTAAACATTCATGCAGCATTAGTCACATCTCTTTAGTGTCAATCTGATAATTGTTGCCTTCATAGGAGAATGTGTTATCGCTCTCTGCTATCATAAATCATCTACAATGTTCAATACAATCAATACTTGCCGAAAAGCCTTAGGCCTTATGTTACATAGATGCAATCTTTATCAAACTGTTTTTCTCATATACAGACGCACGGAGGCACCCTTAAGCGACAGAATGTGACGAACTGGGCTTTCAACTCCAATGTAAACCCACCCACAGCGTTATTCGACGGTCGGAGCAAGTGACGTAGTATTAATAAGCGTGAGAGTCCTCTCGGCCCCTCTGGACTGTTCTGGCTGTTGACAGTTGTCAAATGAAGATTCGAAGGAAAGTAGTTATATATACACCTAGTATATACACACACAACTTCTGTCATCTCTGCATTTTTCATTTTATTCTAAATTGAGACGCTGGTTACTCAACAACAAGCACGTGGAAAGGGAGACTTTTTAATGAGTTTAGAAGTTCAATTTGAGCCAGATCTAGTTTAAAAATGATGAATTTATGAAAGCAAGAAAAATTCTGAATCAATGAATCATGGCCACAACTATGACGATCAGACCCAGTTTGTAACTAATCATTATTTAAAGCTACTACGACGAACATCTTGTGTTTATTTTGGTGGTCCCTGTGGACAAAATCGGTAGTGTTTCCGAGCACCAGAGTCCCTTTAGAAAACCTCTCATTTTACTGCAGCAGGGTCTGACAGTCTGCAACGCATCATGTCCTGGTTCCGGTTCCCCTGTGCCTCTTTTCCGTCCAGCAGGCTCAGTAATACGGCCTGGCTCTCCAGCAGCGTGGTGTCGGTGTTGGCTCACAGCGGGGACCAATGGAGCTCTTCAGGCGCTGCTGCCGGACGCTGAGCTCTTCACCTCCCCAGGTCAAAGGCGGCAGTGAAGAAGCTGGATCTGGGTCTGTCCGCGGTGGCCTGGTCGCTACCCAGCCCGTCCTCATTCCCAGGGTGTGAAATACCAAGGCTTTATTATGGTTGTTGGGTGTTACATCACCCATTAGCGCTGGTATGAAACACACCGGGTGTTCCATTAACTGTTATGTAAAGTTAAACCCATCTGCGGCAACAGAGAAAGTGTGCCGGGAGACAGCTGTTTGTGTCTCGTGTTCACAACGTTCAGTGTCATTTTCCCCGTACAAACGTAGTTCTTTCCTAAACCTAATTATTGTATAGTGGTTTTGATGCTAAAAATAAAGTGACGCCAAGGGGCGTTGACAAAGCGGCGGCATGTGATGAGTTGGGATGATAAACTCGTTGTGTTGCCGGAGTCTGAGCTGAAGGAGTTTCTGGTAAACCTCCATAAATCATGTCGTCTGATTTCGAGGGAAATCGGACCCGATGACAAGCATTAAAAAATAACTATCGCCAGTCTTCTTGCTGATGGTCTTGTTTGCTTATGTAGGTCATAAAGAGGCATCAGAATGACACTGAGACTGTTTTATAACAGTCAAAAGTTCCTTGTAGTAACTTTTATGTTGCCTAAATTGTGCTTTGCGGTGCAATACAGGGCCTGAATCTATTCATTGGAGCTTCAGTGCCAAATCATTTATATATAAATAAACTTATAGGCTTATGTTGTAGTACTACTTACTGTATATACACTATTAGATTTGAACCTGTCAGTACGTAACACAGGTGCCGTGACCACCTGGACAAAAGTATTGCCTGAAACTTTGAGTCAGTATTGAAGGTCATGGACAGTGTGAATGGGGGTGGTGTTGGGGATGGTGGGGGGGGTATGTGGGTGTAAAGGTCTCCCACTCCTCGCCTCCTCACCCCACCATTAGCTTGCATCCCCTCCTCCTCGGGCCAGAGAACAATCAGCCTGGCGTCTGATACTTCCTGCCCGGCAATAATTACCCCACCTAATTAAAACTTAATTGCTGGCCTCTCCGACCGCCATCTTAAATGAGCAATGGGAGCCGGGGCGGGGGCGTAAGCCTGCTGGGATGTTTGTGTGGACGGCAAATTGGTTTATCCCTATCAGATTCCTCAGTCCCTGGCCCCGCGCACGCTACTGCACCGCTCCACTGCCCAGAAACAGAAAGAAAGGGAGAAGGCTTAATGTGATGGAGGCCAGACAAGGCCTAATGAGATATACGGGGTTCTCTTTTTTTTTTTTTCGTGCTTCTTTAAACCACACTTTCATTCACTGTTTCGATTAGTTTGGCTTTAAAGGAGCGGGGCCGAGGCCTGTCTGGGCAGGTTTTGTTGGAGAGAGTGATGAAAAGTTTGCCTCATGAGAAGAGAAAGAAATGGCTTGAGGGATAGTGGATGGAGGGGTGGAGGGGGGGGGGTAGAAAGAGACAGAGATAAGGAAGTTAGGATTCATGGCCCCACTGCAAAATCATCAGGGGTAAATGAAAGAGGAAATGCTGCGTTAATCGCTATGGATTCTCATAATTGTTACGATTAAATTTCATAATTGACTAATGGCCAGCTGCGGCTTACATTACACGCAGGATAAATACATCACATTAAACATGCAAGCTGAGAGGAGATGAGTAGAGATGGATGGATAGATAGGGCAGGATGGATGGATGGATGGATGGATGGATAGATGGACATACACACCAGGCTTTTATAGGCCTGCGAGCGAACTCAAAAGCTGGAAGGCAGCTTGGCAGGACATGAGTGAGAAAGGTAAAAGGTGTGAGAGTGATGGAGAGAGAGAGAGAGAGAGAAAATTGGTGTGTAGATAGAGGAAGCGATGAAAAGGTGGGGAGAGAAAAAGATGGAGAGGGGAAGCTAGATTCATGGCCTCCGGGTGGTATTAGGCTGGATGCCAGGGTGTGTGTTTTTCCATGTGTGTGCTCTCCGCCACTCTTCCTATGAACTCCGATTTCCCTAAACCCCCATCTCTCGGCTCTCGCCATCCTTCACTCTTGAACTCTCCCCGCTTTTTTGCCTCCCCTTTTCTTCATCTCCATCCCGGGGAAACAAGCGAAAGGCAGTTGTGATGAGCAGATAGCGGGGGGCCGACGAGGCGGCGGTGGCGGCGGGGGAGGTGGCGGCGGAGGTGTGGAGGGAGAGCGAAAGTTGGAGGGTGATTAGAGAGAGATGACAGGTGACATCCATAAAGGGATTACGGAGCGGGCCTCAAAGACAGGGCCCTAATCCTGGCTTTGTACAGGCACAGATAAACAGCTCCACTGATGGCTTGCTCTCTTAAAAAGTGAACATGAGCTACACAAATAACTTCCTAATTCCCCCTTTGTAGAAGTGAGTGCACGCTACAACACAAATAAGTTCCCTAATTCTTCCTTTGTACAAGTGAGCCCAAGAAGCACAAAATAACTTGCTCTCGAGGTGTTTGTGAACAGGATGCTCTATAAGAGGCGACTGTGGGTGTTTGTGTGTTTGCAGTAGGGGGGCCCCCACGGTAGATATGTGTCTTAGAAATTGTACTTTATAGCATGTCGTTGTTGTTGTTGTTGCTGGGACTTTTGAAAGATTTACACACTTGTATTCAAACAGAAAATGCAATAAGAATTAAAGTGGAAATATTTTCTGGCTTTTGAAAACCACACAGAACACACACAGTTGTCAGTTTGTGGTCTAATTAAGCGTCACCTTAAAGACAGGGAGGGAGTCAAACACACACCACACACACCTGTGCTGCTCAGACAGGAAAGACCACCAACTGAAAGTCTGGTTTCCCATGTAGGAGTGTGTGTGCGTGTGTGTGTGTGTGCGTATGTGTGTGTGTGTTCTTGTACATTATGTGCCTAAGCTCAGCGGACTGTCAGTATGTGTGCACAGCGTCTATTTTACCAACAATCCCAAGAGGTGGCTGAGCTACAGTCTAGTGTAATACACATTTATAGTGCTGCAAATTCTGCTAGCTATTATTTTGCTTTAACTTAAATAATTCAGTCAGTGTATAATTTGTATTATTATATCACTGTTAAATTATTGGTGTTAAAATGTTTGTGTTCCTCAAAACTAAAACCACATTTCCCATAAAGCTTCCTGTCACAAACAGCACTCTTGTGTGGGAGGTTTTTTTTTGCAACACTGCAATTTGTTCCTGTTAACATTTCTGCTTTATTACAGTAAGAAAACGGAGCATGTGCTTGAAGAATACAGCTTTTGTTAATGTTCTTTTCACTTGATTTATTACCTCAGTAAACATTGTAAATATGAGTTTATGGTCTCAGTCGCTAGTTTCAAGTCTTCTTCAATACAGCATGATGTTCATTTAGTAAATTATGGTCCCATTTAGAGTCAAATAGACCATAAAGTAGGAGGTGCTTTAGGGCGGGGCTACCTTGTGATTGACAGGTCGCTACCACGGCGTTGTCCGTTCTGGGAGTTGTCCGTGTTTTCGTTTTTGAACCCTTTCACAGTGTGTTTTCAGTTCATGAAAGTTAATTGCAACATTTTGGTCACCTAAAAAATGTCTTATTCAGCATTTGTCTTGTGTCACTTCTGGTTCCAACAAACCAAGATGGTGACTGCCAAAAACCAAACTGGCGACAACCAAAATACCAAACTCGAGAAACCGTAGTCCACAAACCAACTGTGGTGAACATTTGCTTTCAGGTTGAGTTCTTCCTTTTGTGAACTTTGACATGTGAATTTGTGCCATTAACCAATTGCAAAGCATCTTTACTAGATGGACCATAAAGCAGGGTATGATTTAGGGCGGGGCTACCTTGTGATTGACAGGTCGCTACCACGGCGTTGTCCGGTCTGGGAGTTGTCCGTGTTTTTGTCTTACAACTTTAACCCTTTCACTATGCTATGGCCACTAAAGGTCGGTGTCATCTTCTTGTATTCGTATCAGTGATCGACCAATCAACAGATGATGACAACCTTCTGTACCTACTAGTAGGTGTAGCAGGCCCCTATTAACTCATATCTATATCAGCAGTGGTAACACCCATTCAATAGGGGAGCAGCAGTTTGGTATTTTTTGACACTGACAATCTTGTTCACAAGCACGTTAACAGCGGTTGCTGAAAGTTAAAAGTGTGCGTTGCTCATTCACAATCCCCACCCATATTCCTCCCGCCTGTCAAGGATTTTAACAACCTTACAGGGTCGGACCAATTTTCGTTAACAGATAGCGTTTTGATTACCACCTATCAGGCTGGCTGTGATAGCCGCGCGGTTCCCTCTGGCCTTCTCTTTCTTCCCCTTAAATATGCACGGTCAAATCTCCATCTGCTATTTCACACTTTCCCTTTCATCACCCTCCATTACCTGGTAATGAATAGATCCTTGCTCTTTCTTCTTTCCCCCCCTTTCTGTTAACTTCATGCAAATTTGGGCTGTAGTCTCTCCGCCGCCGACACATCGGCGGTGACTTTGTGAGGTATGAAAGTAAAGGAGAGCAGGAGGGGAGGTCTGGCTAATGACTTCATTTTCTCTCTCAGTGCGTCGGCAGCGGGATTCCTCCCCTGCAGCACCGAGTTGGTGACACAGATACTATAATATGAGGCTAAAAGAAGGATGACTAGATGTGTGGGATTGATGCCGAAACAGGTCAAGCGTTGATTGTACGGCTATTTTGAGGATTTTTCAAAAACACATTGATACTGAGAGAAGTTGAGTGTGGGTGTGACCAGGGAATAGGAGGAAAAAATAAGCAAACAGCGGCTACAAACACATAAACACACACATCTCTGTCACACTCTCGTGTTACACACACCTCAGCCCCCTCTAATAATCCGCTAATCCTGTTTATCATCAGCCAGCTCTTCTTAGTGCGAGCGATACATGAGAGAAATCACACTCACAAACACACTCCAATGTGCAGAGCCGAGATACAGTATAAATACACACATCTCTATTTCTTGATTTCTTCCTCAATTTTTCACTCCGTTTTGCTATTTTTCCTCTACGCTCTGTTATGCATCAGCTATGCAGTTACACATCACAATCCCACATCAATGCCCAGCCTCTCAGAAATAGGAGCGTTTGCTTCTTGCGTCTGTGTCTGAAGAGTTTCACTAAGCTGCGGAGAGCTTCACTTCTTCACCCCCCTCGTTGCTTTTTTAAAATGGAGATACTTCCCTTGTGGGACATTTGCAAGTAAATTTGGCCTTAAACTACAGCTGAACTTCCTAAAGAAAAAGCACATTTTCTCCGATATCCCCGTCTGAAAATAGGAATATAAGGTATAATCACAGATGATCCAGCCTTGGCTACCTAAGAAGGCAATAAATCTATATTTTTCATATTTCTCTTTTGGGATGTTGATTCTAGTAAGGGCTAAGTAAGTTGTAAATATAGCCATAATCGCCGTTTCTCATTTCATAAGGTAATCTTCGGCGCTTAAGGGGTCATTGGAGGAATTGCTATTTGGCTGTTGAGAAGCACAGAGCAGGTTTACTCAAGCCTAGTATTGTGTAACTCTTGCGTGGCATATCTTTGAAGGGAAAGGGAGAGTGGGGGAGGCGGGTGAGGAGGACGAGGATAGAGGAGGGAAACGCCTCGGCTTCACAAAGGCGAAAAAAGTAGCTCAACGTGACGGCGGCTCTGTGCAAGTTTCAGCTTCATGACCCGGAGAACTTTAAAAGAAAACGCAGGCAGAGAGTTTTGGTTTGACACCTGAAACAAAATACGGGAAGAGTTAAAACGCTAAGCCAGTGGTTTTTCTGTGTGCAATGATGCATGGCAAAGTGAGGGAAAAAGTCTAGGAGCTAATAACAGCATGCGGGCTTTCTGCACAGGTATGAAAAGCCTTAAAAGTATTGAAAATAAATTCAAATTTAATCCATAAAAGGTTTGGGAAATACACAAAAGTGTGGGGAAATATTCACCTTTTTTTTTAAAAATATAAATCGGAACATATTTCTGTGATTCAACACCTGCTATCATTTCCAATATTGTGATTTTGTCATGATGAATAATTATCGATTAACAAGACTAAGAGTCTACAACGATGCTAGCAGCTCTGTGAGGCTGTTTTCTTTACCTTAGAATGAGCCGTTTATACCTACATACAGAGCTGGACCTTCTTCTACAGAACGGACAAACCAAACTCTGGCTCTAGAGAGGGCCTTTCACGTTTTTACGTTACCTGAAGGCCACCGTAGTTTTCCGACACGCTCCGAAAGGGAGGGTGAGCGGAGGGGTATTCAGTTGGTTGCAATCTGCAACCTTACTGCTAGATGTCACTACATCCTACACACTAGTCCTTTAAGGGCTCACTAAAGTTATTACAATTCATCCTGAGGGTAACATGTTTCTACCAAATTTCACGGCAATCCATCCAATAGTTGTCGAGACATTTAACTCTTTTCACCTCGTGGTGGCGATAGTGGAAAAGTCAGAATCAAGTCAGTAGGATTCATCATTTAGAGACCATGAATGTCTAATAGTTGTTAAGATATTTTTGGAATAAAGTGGTGGACTGACAGCTATTCTTGACAACTACAGCTTTGCACACCGACCAAACATTTAACTCTAATCACACAGCTGCACACAGAACAGTATGAGTCTTTGAAAATGAAGGTGTGCACATACTCACTGAGTCATCTACGACGAGTCCTTGTCAGATTTTCCATGATTAAAACATCTGCACTGGGTTCCGCCTCTTTAATTAATGTGAGTGACGGCTTGGCAGCGGGTGAGCTGTTTAGCCCCTTATCTGTCACCACCATCAACACCTACTTCATGACAAATTACATCCACAACTTGACCGGGATAGATGGAGGTGGTGATAGAACTGCCTGCGGAGCCTTTTTGCAAAAGAGAGAACGAAAGAGAGCTTAAATTTGGCTTTTTTTGTAATGTGTTTTCTCTTAAAAGTGTGACACTTTGATGTCAGCCCAAGTGTGCTGTGAGGCCACGGAGGCCTCTGGGAAGCAGAGAGGTCTGGTCACTTAGGGCTACCTTTAAACACCGGGGGGCCGTTCCATTTCCTGAGTCCAGGAAGCCCGCTTTTAAGGAAGCTCCGTGGGTTCGATTTCTCTCATTTCCTCCTCTGACACCATTCCTGGTTGGAGTGCAGGAATGCAGGCGGGGAAGCACCTCGGCGGCATCCTGTGGACATTTTCTTCACTCCGAGAAATAAGACATCAACGGTGCAGGAGTGATTCATTTATTGTGGCTGGAGAACCTCGAGGTGAGATGCCTCACAATCAGCATGTGTACTCAGTCGCAATTATGCTTCTGAGATACTTTCTAAACTTTAATAAGTGAAAAAGAGAAGGCAATACGGTGTTAAATACAGCACATGGACCATCTAAGCTGACATAACCCTATTATACACACATACACAAACCGTCACATACACATTCTCGGACACACACACACAGTAATTTCCTCAGATGGCCTGTAATCTTGCAGGCCTCCATCTCGGCGGCTTAGCCCAGTGGACTGGGGCAGCCGCTGCCAGCTTTCTACCCGGGGCGGGGGGCCCGGAGGGGGGGGCACAGGGGAGCCGCGGGGCCTGGAGGAGCCCCACATGGATTGTATTTGGGAGCCTGAGGCATGAAATGGAATAGGTTTAATCTGTTATCACCTGCAGGGGAGCGTCGGGGCCAGCCACTGACAGATATAGCGGTTGAGGTGGTGGTGGTGGTGGTGGTGGTGGTGGTGGTGGTGTTGGGATGGGAGAGGCGGGGGGGTCGAAGCACCTCAGTCCCCGCTGGTAAATGAAATATCAGCCACTACAGACGGAGAGTGATATTAGTTTAATTTCTCTGAAGCTCACCTCTTCTGCCTCCCTGTCTGCCTCTCCCCTCTCCCCCCCCACATTCAACAGTCAACTCTCAGCACATGAACCATATTGATGCTGGAAATGTGTCTTTTTGTCCGCAGAATGTCTATTTGACGGAGGTATATTTTGTGGTATAAAATCTCATAAAACCTCCACTTATCCATCTGCTTTTTTTTATCTACATTTCCTCCTTTGTGATTACATTTTTTGGAACATTTTGTAAGATATGCTTATTTGCATTCTTGTCAAGACTTAGATGACAACATCGATACCACTCTCCTACCTGCCTATTCAAGCTTAACTAAGCATAAAGACTGGTAACGGGGAAACAGCTTTCCTGGTTGAACTGGTCAGGCTGGTCTCATACACTGTTCTCTATACCTACAAAAAGTGATGCACTGTGGGTCATGATTATCCCACAAAATCAATTTGTTTGTAATTCACGTTATTGTGAACCAGGAAATATAAAGAGCGGGGAATGCCGCGTAGGGAGGAGGTCGGGGTGGATGGGCGGGTGAAAAAAAACACCGGACTGTTGCTCGGGAGACCGCTGTTTCATTCCTGTGTGAAACCAGAACGTTGATTTATTTGTCACTTAACTTATGTACTTAATCCTCTGAGACAATAGCAGGTTCAGTTTTAGAGCTAGAGTGAAGGTACTGATATCACATGAAACTAGACAACCTAAGGAATCCATTGGTACCAACCATACTAGCTTGTCGGGAAGGAGGCTAAATAACCCTCCAAATTTTGGCTAAATTTTGGCGGGTACCAATAGAACCCATTTTCATTCACATATCTTGAGGTCAGAGGTCAAGGAACCCCTTTGAAAATGGACATGCCAGTTCTTTCCTTGCTAAAATTTAGCCTAAGTTTGGAGCGTTATTTAACCTCCTTCAGGACAAGCTAGTATGACATGGTTGGTACCAATGGATTCATTGTTTTTTTTTTAGTCTCATATGACACCAGTATCTTCACTCTAGAAGACGGACGACGGAAGTTTATTTTGAACAGACTGTATGCACGTAACGAGCAGAAATTGACACGTGTTGCTGGACATTCGTAGGAAAACGAACAAAAAGGAGGAATCACTTTTGTGTAAGATATCATACGAACCGTTGTGTGAGGATACGTTGAACTGGTAGACGGATACAACAGTGACGAGTGGTCACAAGTACACATTGCTTTATTTTAAATGTACCCAAAGGTTAGAAAACTACTTTTCGAACACACCATATTTTTGATTTGAGCATCCTGTGGCAACCCCCTGAAGGAAGTAGTTCAAACTCCTTATAAAGTTGGTGATCGGAACAAGGTAAAAGCACTTATCACAGTATGTATAGTATAGATTTCTTTAAAAAGCCAGGCAGCTGCCACTTTCTTTCATGGATCTCTCTCCTGTACGAACTGATCTGCTCAGTGCAGGTTTTGAGAAAAATACGATTAACTTGTAGTAGTTTGACGACGCTGACATCTCGACCACAGCTTCCTGTGAAGGAGAGAGAGAGAGGTCTGGTTTGACACTCGCAGGGCGTTGGAGAGGTTGAAGGGAGGCAGCGTTTTTTGAAAGCCGCTTTCACACTCCTTGAAGTGGCTCGCCGTCTCTGCTACTGTACTGAGAAGAAGAGGAGTGGGTGAAGGTTGTGAGGTAGAAATCGGGCGACCGGGGGAGGGAGAAAATGTTGGGAAATTGTGGCATAATAACTACCTGTAACAGAAGAGGCTCCACATGAACCTGTGTGTCAGTCTCTGTGGGATGTGACACATCATTTAGGATGTCATCGCTCTATTTTTCCACCCCTAGACAATAAACCACATCCCCTTTAATAATGTATTCATTCCGTTCCTGCTTCGTATCTATATAGGAGGTGATGTTGTTGTGGGCTGTTTGTTTGTTATGGTAAAATCATGTGCAGCCTGGCAGATCGTACCGCTGGAAGTGGCGTACTCACTCCTTTTTTTTTTTTTTTTTGCGAGGCAAGCCATTTTTCGGTTTAAGCTGACATAGCTCTAAAAATAGGTGTGGTTGGGAGGTTGATATTCTCTCCCACGCATAATACAAACTACTCCTTACCCACACACACACACACACACACACACAGATACAGTACATTCACACTCTGCTCCACTTTGCCGACAGCCCACGCCAACACAAGCAGATGTGAGACAGAAAAATATTCCATTTCACACATTTTTGCTCAAGTTTATTGTCGCCGAGTATCACCGGGCGGGCCTTTAAAGGTCCCATATTATAAAAAAGTGAGATTTTCATGTTTTTTTATTATAAAGCAGGCTTAAGTCCTATATAAATACTGTGAAAGTATCGAAACACTCAATCCACAGGGAAATTCACACAGCCCGTATTCAGAAACTCTGCATTTGAAACAAGCCGTTAGGATTTCTGCCCATTCGTGATGACACGAATATACAATGTTTAGATCCTTGACACAATTTTAAACGAAAAAACATTCTAAATGTGTCCTAGTTTATTCCTGGTTGCAGTGTGTATGTGAATGACATCAGCTGACTAGCTGTTGACTAGCAATGTTAATGCAATTCTGTTGCAATTCCATCAAAATGCGCTAAAACGGAGCGTTTCAGACAGAGGGTAAATACAGGTATATTCAGGTCGACAGTATGAGGAAAATAAAGTTTTTTTTTAACATTAAAGCATGTAAACATGTTCTAGTAGAAACACAAAATACAAGTATGAACCTGAAAATGAGCACAATATGGGACCTTTAAAGGGTCACGACACCCCAAAAAGAGTCTCAGTCAAGTCAGGGTGAAACATATATACTCTTAACAGTGATACAGAATCCACACAGTATGTTCTGTCAGTAGCACAAGAGGAAGCAGTGGTCAACCAAGGTGTGAATAGCACATTCACACACGCCACCGTCACTCTGTGATACATTCAACAGCTCACATTGAAATGGGGAAACCAGGCACCCCCACGCCCCGGCTACGTCTTCACATGGCAGGCGGAGCAAAGCTAACCTTCGCTTGCATCACCACGTTGCTATGCGGCGACAACACACAGCGAGGTCCACTATTGTGATTGCAATCAAGCATCCACCAGACAACTATCGCAACAGACTAATTACAGGATTAGGTGATCAAACAAGGCTCCTCCGACACCAGCGCCAACCGCACTGCGTATTTTGGCATGTGTACCTGTCAGTGTCACTGAGCGAGCAGCTGCAGATTGTGCAAAAAAAGAAATAATACAATCAACTCTAATGTGAGATGTTTCCTGTATGACAGCTTCCACGGAAATTCCTCTTGAGTTAACCGTTTATTTTGGTTAGCGCAGAAACAAGTCTGTGGGCATTGTTCCTCAATAGAAAGTTATTTGTCAGCCGGCGGTGATGACAGCGGAGTGACACATCTTGCTCAACGGCTGTCTGATGCATTGTAGATGAACCATGGCCGAAGGAGGACAGATGGGGGGAGAAAAGAGGGAGGAGCGTGGCTCATTGGAGGGCTAGGGTCGACCTTACTATATGACATATACTGTAGCTGGCTGACTAGAGTTACAGTAGCATGATGCCGTATCAACTCTCACGCTATCTCCGTCCAGATCGTATGATGAGGAAACCCCGACCGAAGAACAACAAGATTAGCCAGTAATCAGATGTGATGCGATACTCTGAACACGCCACTGACGAGCCAGAATGCAGACAGGTTGTTTGAACAAGGCAAGAATGTAGGAGCAGGTAGACTGTGGCATGCAGCCATACAGAAAGATCTGCCTCTATGGTGGTGACAAAGATGGAGAAAGTCACAAGACAAACACACTTTTCTACATACCAACAGTACTTCTTATGGTGATTTATGTAGTCTTCTGTAAATGCAGTTTGAACAAACAGACTGGGTCAAGTGAAAGGTACTTTGAGTGAACATACAATGACGGTGAGGTATTGCCCCAAGCGATTACATTGCAGCCAGTTTAGCAGACCAACTGGACCAATTTCAAGAATTGTTGTCCCCAGTAGTCACTTCGACACAAAGGGGAAAAAAACGTATCCTTTTAAGCCACACTTAAAGCTCATAGTTGTTCATTTGTACCCTTTTTTCCCACACAAAATACCCAAATTTAACCAGATTTTGACCCAGATTTTTAAGTCCCAGTGCATCCAAAAGTTGCATCCTGTTGCAAGAAGACACCGATGGTTGAGTTTTACAGGAAACACTCACATCTGTCACAAAGTGAAGACGAAAATAACACCTGAAAAAAAAAAAAAGAAAACACACTACTGGATTTCTTGTTGGTTTAATTTGTACATAAAACAGAAAATAAAGGACCAGCGTGTAACATTTAGGGGGATATTTTAGTAGAAATGGAATATAATATTAATAACTATGCTTTCTTTAGTGTATAATCACCTGATAATAAGAATCGTTAGCTTAGAATGAGTCGTTTATATCTACATAGGGAGCGAACTAAACACTTTTCCTCCTTGGGCCGGAGTCGATAACGTTACTTGCTGAAGTCGCTGCCGCTCTCTCTCTCTTGCTTCACCACTCACCTCCCACATACACGCACACTGGCTCTGCTCCAGATGTTTCTAGAAAGGGACATTCGCGTTTTTTCGCGTCGGCCACCGTAGCTCTCCAACACGCTTGGCACACGTTAGAGGCCTCAGTTTGTTACAATCTCCTCACCTCACCGCTAGATACCGCCAGATCCTACAAAATAAAGAAGCGATTTTCAACCGGCTTTGTATCGTTGCAAACGTGGATGCAATGAACGATGCTCGGCTTCCCTCCATGTTACCGGCGCCCAGAGCTCCCACGCTCTTAAGTTCAGTTGCACTTATTTTAACAAATTTAAAAAAGCATTCATTTTATAAATTGAATATAGTATGTCTCAGTTGCTAAAATGGCATTTTGTGAAGAGTGCATTATGACTTGTTTAGGACTCAAAACTCAAAGTTTAGGACTTGAGAGCAAAGACTTGAGACTAACTTGTGACTTGGTCCCACCTCTGCAAAACTGAGTGAAAATCGGCAAAGCATTTCAGGTAGTATTATGGCTTAATCCTGAAAAGTATACAATAACTTTCACAGTTATCTAGTATCACTTAAAGTGTTCCTTGAATATGTGTCTAAAAAATGCCCCAGTATGCCCCACTAAAGGTGGATGAACCTACCCATCTACATGCCAGGTGGGCGCTCTAACCAAAACACTAACACAAGGACCTCCAGTTCTGTAAACTAATATCTTCCTCGTCTTGTTTCTTGTGTGCAGTTCCTGCAGTTAGTTCTCCATTCTTTTAAAAGCAAAACACTATGTAACCACTTCCTTGATGCTGGTCCAAGTGCTGCGCCGTGTCACGGAGTGATTAATGTCCCCATACCCTCGCCATGACATCATGGAGTATGGTGTGTGTGTGTGTGACATGCAACGCTGCTAGAGCCTCGTACTGTACAGACACACAGTTACAGAAATGGACAGAGCACTGACGGACCTGCACAACGTGTCCACACATAATCTGTCCTGAGCATCGGTGGGGTTGAGAATGAAAAGATCGAAACTACGCTAGCATGTTAGCGTGCATGTGTGTGTGTGTGTGTGTGTGACAGCTCAGCGATGAGGGCGGGCTGCTGATGAGAGTCTTTCTCAGCAGCTCTTCGCCGGCTCTGTTTGGAGTGTAAACATGTCAGAAAGTGTGAGAAAGCCTGTGAGTGCGCGACGGCGACGGGGCTCATTTGTTTTGGTTCTCAGGGTAATAATAGCTGATGATGAGCCAGGTTAACTTTAGCCGGTTTGCGGGCGTGCAGGTGGGTTATACACACGGTGGGGGGGGGGGTTGACGGCGTGAAAACGTTGAAACTGGTCGGCCCTCTTCCAGAGCGAGAGAGCGCTTACTGCCACTTCTCAGACTGCGAACGAACGACCAAAATACACTTCACTGAGGACTTTCCAAAAGCATCAATCAAAATTAATTCCACATTTTCCATCATCAAACTGAGATGGTGGAGAAACAAGATAAGAATGATGCGCTTTTACGCCTGAAATATTCGAGGGAAATTAGAAATAAAACACGCAAAGAAGTCCCTGAAAGCAACACCAACTGATAAGGCCTCACTCTGCTGCCCTATATCAAGCCCATCAAACCTCTATAACGTTTCACTATATATAATTATATAATCTCATTATGTCATGGTACATTACGAAAACCTCGTTAGCCCATTAGCTCCTAGCGGCCGTAGTGATTAGTCATGGAAGGCCCCGCCCTTTCCTGTACTCCCACTCACTCGGAGAGGAAGCAGGAAGCCGCTCGCATGTCAGTCATCCCCAGACAGGAAGTGCCTGGGAGATGGCCACCCTTTAATGCTGCAATTATTCTAACTATTGTTTGGATTGATAATCACGCTCATTACAGAGAGATGGAGTGGGGGTGGGGGTGGGGGGGTAGAGAAAGGAAGGAAGTTGGGAAGCTCTTAGGCTACATGTTGGAGGTTTGTTCCGCGGAGGTCTGACGGTAAGGGGTGAAGGGAGGGAACGCGGCGCTCCGGAGGGATGTGTTGCCGCTTGGGTGCATGGGAAAGCTTGTTTGTTCGAAGAGTTTGCATTTGATCTGGGTTTCTCAGAGTAATTATCTGGGCTGGTGCTTCCAGGGGAGAGGAGCGATTAGCACGAGCCAGGGGTCAGGATAGGACAACACTCAGAGAGGCCGACGACGGAGAGAAACTGTTTATGCTCTGAAATAAAGCAGACGAAAGAGATGATTCAGACGTAAATACTGCATTTTTTTACTCCGCTACCTGCGTGTGACAGCTGATATTAATTTACAGATTTGGAATTCAGCATGAGATAAGATCATAAAGTGTTAAGCTTTTAAAAAAAAACAGCTCGCACGGTGACTTTTTGACCTTTCTCTGGCTTCCTTTGTGTCTTCCTGCAAACCGTACTCGTCTTGTATCTTACCTCTGCTCTTCTTTCCGTCTTTCTCCACTTCTTTTCTTCACTTTTTGACTTCTTTTCTTCCATATTTTCTTCTGTCATTCCATCTATTTTCTTTCCCTCCGCAACTGATCTGAAAGCATGAAAATATTTATGTTTAGTGATGCCAGGACTTTTTTACTTTGTACCTTCCACTTATTACTTATATACATTTTGGAGAATGTGCTTATTTTTAGAGTTAGATGAGAAGTTCATTACCACGACCATTACCCACAATATCTGTGCGGTAAATATGAAGCTGTTGCCAGCAGCTGTTTACAGACTGGAAACAGCTAGCCTGGCTCCAAGTGTGGCAAAATCTGCCCATCAGAAGCTTGTTCTTTGTTTAATATGTAGAAGAAGTGAAATGTAAAAATGACAAGTTGTGGTTTTACAGCGAGTTAAGTTCTAGACCATACAGTAAATATGCATACGTAGATACCGCATTAACTGCTTCAGCCCGTTGCTGCAATACGTCAGTGTCGCCGCCATATTGGGGAGGTCAGGACCGGCCTGTAAACACATACAAGTGAACGGGGGAGCTGACGTTTCTCTGGATAAAAAGCATTACAACGTTTAAATTTTAATAGGCTATAAGTTTTGTCGATGCTGGACGC
Source organism: Sebastes umbrosus (assembly GCF_015220745.1). Lineage (NCBI taxonomy): Eukaryota > Metazoa > Chordata > Actinopteri > Perciformes > Sebastidae > Sebastes > Sebastes umbrosus. The sequence continues at coordinate 8,437,017 of NC_051291.1, forward strand.
TCAAAAGAGTGCGTATCAATGTTAGCTTGGCTTAACGTTACGTGAACTCAATTACTTACGTGGTGGTAAATAATTAATTTAGCTGTTACTGCTCCAAAACCCAAAACATGACATCAGCTTTATTGTTCGTGCATATCACATATCGTAAATTTCAAGTTTTAAACACAATGTTATGTTAGACATGAAGATCTATAAGCTAAATTTAGGCTTTGGTTGAGGATTTGCTAACAATAACAAACGCTAGATAGCTCTTATCTGATGACGTACGGACGTGAAGGCTTTGTAAAGATGTAACTTAAAACTGTAATGTTGATGTTGAATGTTGTAATGTTGATACTGAACTATTTTTCACCAAAAGTTTTATTTTTTATGGGGGGAATCTAACCTACAGTACAGTATTTATGTTTTTTTTTTGGTGAAATACTGGATACTTTCACCTCTTCAGGCCTCTAAAAATCTTTCAAATGAAACACTTTGATTAAACCGATCACAATCCATGTCCACACAAAGGCCATAATGTGTAAATAGTTCAATTTAAAGGCTCTCAAGCCAAAAGTGTTGGGAACTATTGTTGTAGACATGTAAATAAAAAGCTAAAATTGGGTGTTACATTATTATTTAAAAAAACAAATAAAAAGCAGAAGCGTTAAGAGAACAAATATACGAGTAAACCGACAAGTGCAACGCATATGGAGCTCATAAAATCAAACTGGAATTTCTGCTTGTCCTGCCAACTTTTCCTTTGCATCTGAGAAAACAGCCGAGTGTGTGTGTGTGTGTGTGTGTGTGTGTGTGTGTGTGTGCAGGTGTGTGGGGGGGCGAGCCCACATATCACACCTGCTCATCAATTACATGCTGGTAATTTCTGCATGTAAGCAGGTCTTTAAAACGGTGGCAGGGAGCAACTGCTCATTTTCTCCTGAGAGGGGAGAAATTTGCTGCGGGATAAAAAAAGACAAAAAAAAAAAGAAGCACACACACACACTTTCTCACACACACACACACACACACACACACACACACAGCCAAGTATTAAAAGCAGTGTTGAGCGTCACAACATGCAGGACTCAGAAAACCTGTAATTAGAGAAGCTGTCAGCCGGTGAATATCACACACGGCTGTGGTATAGATTGTAGAGGCTTGCCAAGGACAATTAGAGGAGTGTCACTGATTACCTCTTTTCTTTTTTACATAAACATGATGATGGTACCTCTAATCTTCCTCATATTTGTGGCTATTGCAACACTGCTTTACAGTTCACCCACTGACAGTTAGATAAAGAACCGATTAAGAAATGAAGAAATGCTGCAAATAGTAATGAGACAGTATTGTAAATAAATCAGAAGTTATCAGGATGAAGAGACCGATAGGCTGAAATAATAATGAAATGATAATGAAAATGTTGTTTTTTACTGGATTATTACAATTTCACATTAAAACTCAAATGTGTTTCCTCTTTTGATTTCCCCAAAGTTTTCAGATGGCTTTGAAAAATGTTTATCTCAACTTTTATTTTACATTTGCGCCGATCTAGTAAGGTCAGTTAAGATTTTCTTTTGTTAGTTTTAAATGTACAGTGTATTATTCAGTTTAGTTTAAACGAGGGCTGTCAGCCGATTCAAATAGTTAATCGTGATCAATCACAAATTGGTGGTACATTTCATTTTTTATCTGTTCAAAATGTACCTCCAAGGGAGATTTGTCATTTATTTAATACTCTTATCAACATGGGAGTGGAAAAATATGCTACTTTATGCAAATGTATGTATATATTTATTATTGGAAATCAATTAACAACAAAAAACAATGACAAATATTGTCCAGAAACCCTCACAGGTACTGCATTTAGCATAAAAATATGCTCAAATCATAACATGGCAAACTCAACAGCTGTCAGTGTGTCAGTGTGCTGACTTGACTATGACTTGCCCCAAACTGCATGTGGTTATCATAAAGTGGGCATGTCTGTAAAGGGGAGACTCGTGGGTTCCCATAGAACCCATTTTCATTCACATATCTTGAGGTCAGAGGTCAAGGGACCCCTTTGAAAATGGACATGACAGTAAGTTTGGAGCGTTATTTAGATTCCTTCCTGACAAGCTTATATAACATGGTTGGTACCAATGGATTCTTTAGGTTTTCTAGTTTCATATGATACCAGTATCTTCACTCTAGCCTTTTTTTGTTTCTGTCCTAATTTCTGTCGACTAAAACCTGTACATAGCTCACATTCCTGTGTTTTAAGGTGGAATATTTAAGGTGGCGTGCTCCTGTATGCATGGAGTGACCTCTTTCCCCCGCTCCCAGAGAAACAAGCCTGTCCAGTTACACGCACACACACACACACACACACACACACACACACACACACACACACACACACACACGCACACACACACACACACACACACACACACACCTCCTCCACGTGTTCGGCCTTAAAACAACAAAAAGGAGACATTAGCATTTGACCTCTTGTCTAATTCGAGGACCTGCTACTGTTCCTCACATTGTTCCCTAATTGTGTCCCTTCTTAATGGTTCCTTCTGGGTCCACAATGGCTTGTGGGCCTTTTTTTAAATGTTTTTTTTAAACCAAACAGTCCCAAAACTTCACTAAAATAAACGCACATTTGTGTTTGCACACATATCCATAAACATCAGCCAGTTTAGAACTATAAAAAACAAAGTGACTGCTTAGTTTGAGATGACATTTTTTGATTTGGGGATGTTTAAATTAATGTTGGAAAGAAGAACAGATAGTCAGGAATTTAGCTTCTTTACTGTTAGAGGATAAATAAACAACATAAAAAGCAGCATCTCTCACTTGTTCTTTGGCTCAGTGGGTGTGTGATCATGAACAAGTTAACTTCTGGACTTCATTGTCGGTCTATTTGCCCATGTTTTTTTTCCATTTATTTCATTACAAGTTGTTTGTGTTTTGTCTTTTGTGTTGTCTGTTGTTTAAACGACTAATGGGTTTTTAAAAACGGCGGTTGCCGGTGCTGCGCTGACTCATGTGTTCAACCAATTTACGGTACACTTATGTCACTCACAGTTCCTCTTGTGCTGAAAATAGGAGCTAAAAAAAGTTCCTCAAAACTACGTTCTAAGAACTACGATTGTTCCTTGTTCTTGAAAAGTTTTTTTTTTTTTTTTTTAGAACAATGAAAAAGTTCCTCCAGTCCAAAAAAATGCCGAATCATACTCTCAGTAGCCGGTGACCTGGTCGCACCCTGATAGTTCCTGGACCATCAGAAAAGCCCCATCAGCAGGGACTTTTTGGGGGCTGCAACTAAGTACCTGTAAAAGTTTGCTTGGTTCCTGTAAAAGTTCCTGTGGTCAGAAAGGGCTGTTATTGTTCTTACTGACCGACAGTTATACCGGTATTTATACTCCTAACAACCTCGGTGAGTCAACATTTTCTTTGTTGATTCTTTATACTTGTTAATTCTTTGTAATTTCACTCAAAGACTCAAAGAGTTTAGAGATGGATGAATGAGACAGAAGAATGTCTTTGATAAACACACTCATGGCCCTTGGGGGTAAATGAGCTTATTAGGCAAGCAGGAACACACACACACACACACACACACACACACACACACACACAGCTCTGGGGTCAGCTGATTGCAGGGGTACGTCAGCCCCCCGGGGCCGGTCCATTCAGTGCGAGGTTAGCACACACACACATACACAATCATGGTATTTACATCCATTTGCATTGCTAAGGCTCTGACTGAGGAGTTTGTTTAGTCCTGCTGGGAGCCACCGGTCCCTCAAGAGTTGACTGGCCCAACCGCCTCGGCTTGGCCCGAGGTGTCACTGTGTTTGTGGACGTTACAGGTCCGTCTACCTGGGCCTCATTGGCATCTAAAAGAGCAACCAATCACACCTGGTGATCATTACTGTCCCACCTTCTATTGAGTCAACTTTTGATGTCTCTCCACCCTTCCTCTGATCCCAAACCCCACGTTAACATTGATTATTAATTATAAAGACTTTCATTTTAGTCCATGTTTGGGATATAAGTGACTGATTTTAGCTGAATAAAACTGGTTGTATCTTGGATTCTCAGCTTGTGGCATTTATCTATCAGCCACAGAATCAAAAGCACTCGTAGATTTAAGATTAAAGGTCGATTCAATATCAGGAATAGTAAATAAGATACAAATAAAATCCACAAGGGAAATAAACTAAAACCAGATCTAAAATATAATTTGAGATTCAAATTAAAAGCTTTAACATATTTTTAATAGAGTTTAAAAAAAATAAAAGATGCAGTCAGGTAAATAAGGTAAAAACATTCATATATTCAGATAGTTCATATTCTGTATAGTAACAATTGAGGTTATTAACCATTTTGTATTACATTTTGTTTATTTTCCCTTTATTCTTTATCTTGTTTCTGTTTAATATTTATTTTCTGTTTTTATGTATTTTATTTTGAAAGGCCTTTGAAAATATGTGTAGCAGTTTGGTCAGCGTGTGTTGTTTTTGTATATTTATGAATGACTACATATGTGTACATGAATGCAAGGGCTATATATGTATATTAGGGCCACTGCAGGAAAAAAAATATAAATGTTATGGAGCCGAAGGAGAGGAGTAATACGCCAAGAAAAAATGTAGAATTTCCAAGATGAAAGTCGTAAATTCACAAGAAAAAGCTTGGATATTAAATATGATATTGGAGATTAAAGTGCTAAATTTACGAGAAAGAAACGTGAATATTCAAAAGTCATAAATCTGTAAGAAAAAAATTTGAAATTTTCTGAGATTAAAATCACAAAGAGACACTGCGGTGAATTGGGCCTATTCAGAAGAACATATTGATTTGATTTTTTTTCACATAAATTTGTGGGTTTTTATCTCATAAATTTACTACTCTAATCTCAGAGAATATCCTCGTATTTTTCTCGTAAATTTAGGACTTCAATACCGGAAATTCTGAGTTTTTTCTTGTAATAATACCTACTATGGCCCTAATACGCCGTCGTAGTGAGGTAATATTACGAGAAAAAAAAGAAAAGTCCAGCATTTACAAGCTCAAAGTCGTAAATTTACGAGAAAAAAATCACAAATTTGTGATAAATTTGTGACTTTAATCTTTCCCCGTAAATTAAATTTTCTCTGAATATAACCCCCCAGCTCCGGAATTCTATTTTATTTATTTTTTTTAAACCTACAATGGCCCTAATACGCTGTTGCATCAATTACAAATACATACATAATGTAATTAAGTAATAAGTGAAAAGGACCCAGGTTCTTCTTTCTCACCAAATCCCTGAAATAAAAGATAAGGATCAGTTTGTTTCTCAGTACACCAGCCTGATGCAACAGGTCAACAAGTCAATCTGCCAAACAACAATAGAGCTGGAATAAAACTACACGGGCTAAATTAACATTATGAGTGTGTGTGTTCGCCTCCCTCTGACTGCACTGATGGCTCTGTATGGGCCGGTAGTTGGCGTCAGGGCCCCCTGCTCAGCCAGAGCCACACAAGACAAATAGCCAATTTGGTTTTATTGTGCTGCTGGAGGTCCACTCGACCCCAGAGACAGATGACAGAGCAGGGCAACACAGAAACACAGGAGGAGGTAAATGAGACTCAATAGAGTCAACACAAATACTGCCAAAAAAACCTGCTACCACAGGCACACCCAGGGTAGACCTCAATGGAGTACACTGATCCTTTAAACAGTGACGGAGGAGTTCATACTACTGATACCTGTGAGCTTTTTTCATGTAATTCACTTATAATATATAATAAATATATAATAAAGTACAGTACAGTTTTGAGGTACTTGTACGTACTTGAGTATTGTTTACGTCAATATTGCAGGCGATCATTTTCATTTTCATTTTCAATTGTTGGAAGCTAAAATTGTGATCGTGATTAATAATCGATTAATTGTGCAGCCCTATTTTCAAATAAGTTGAATTGCAAAACTCATCAAACCTTTTTCTCAAAGCCTTTTGGATCATAATGCCAAAGAAAAAGTTGAATTCATTAGAGATACAATAATTCTCATGGACCTTAACGCCCAATCATGTCTCCAAAAAAAACACTTGCAAGATTTTGACCTGGCAGCAATATGCTTTTCATGTAAGATCTTTATCTGCAAAATAAATACAAACTACACAAATCAGAAAAAATATAGCGGAGTATAAGGTATAATATTTATCTTTGATATATAGCATGAAAGTATAGAGTTACACAAATGGAGATACAACAAGTACAAGTAAAATTGTGCCAGTTCCAACTCTGCTTTTCCACATATCAACACACATATCGGTCTAATCCTGTTAAACACACACTCTTACGAGGCAATAAACGCCTCAACAGGCACCCCAGAACACACACACTTAAACACAAACACACACTTAAGGCCGTAAAACACCAGTCGGCCCGGCCTGCTGTGCTGTCTGCCGTCACGGCGGTTAGCGTTGGCCATAAAGGTTGCAATCAGAGTGACCTCTACAGTAGAGAATCAAGCTTGAATGAGGAGCAGGCCTGGCGGGGCTGTAAAATCTGTCATCACCACTGTACTCATGCTCTAAAGAGCCACGCGGATTGGCCCCCATAAACCACACGAGGGGTCCCTATCAGACACTTATGAGTTGGGTGGGACAGATGGAGTGCAGAGATGTGGATAGGTAGGGACGGGTGTACGTAATTAAAGCAGGAGTCAGGACTCTGAGGGGACCAACAGATGGAGAGGAGTAACCCCCTCCCTCCCATCCTAATTCCACAGAGGGCTGAGGCTGGCAAGCACAGGAACGCTAAAAGCAGAGTGTGTGTGTGTGTGTGCGTGCGGTCCTGGGTGTGTGATAAGCACATGTTCCCCTGGGTGAGTGCTTGAGTGATCTAACAGGGGCAATTAATTTGTTTTATATACGATTTAACTCCTCCGAGCTCTGACAAAGGAGGCAGTCCTCTGGGAGCTCTGAATGCTCTCTGATACAAACCAGGACCACAGGGGAGATGCACAATCAGCCCAAGAATGCCCGTTTATGCCCGAGCTTTCATGTGTACTGACGAGGGGTGAGGAGGTAAGGGGGTTGGAGGTTGGGGGGGGAGGGGCGATCCACATGTAAACTAATTTCTCCCAATGAATATGTAATGGAAACTGATGAGGCTAATGACTCGTAGAGGTGACCTACTTATTTACGCCAAGGAAAAATGAGGATCTGTGGCTTTCATCTGTCGCACATTAGAGGAATCTCAGATTATTTATGTACAAGCGATCGCTGGCGATATCCCAAGAGACGCTACCGTCTCTGTGACAGCGTCCTTTCAATCTAATTTAAAACCTCGCTATCTCTCCGAGTCGTCGCCAGGCCCCCGTAGAGGACGTGGCAATGTGACCTTTCCGCCCATCTCTCTCTCTCTCAAGACTGGGACACACATCACCAAATCTGTAAAGTGCTTGCAAAGTTTGAGAAAGTTTAAAATGATCTACATTTCTAAACTCAAAAGTATAATAAAACAATATTTTTTTCGTCAAAGTGCATAGAGGCATGGACAGAATATATGACCTGTATGAAATAAGGAAAATCCCATGAATTTTGCTGTTTCACCAAAAGCTGGAAATTAGGCCAACAGCACTTGTTGGTTGCACTAATGCAACACATTATCCTTAGGAATTACATCCATATTGGATTCACATCCAATGCCAACATTAAGTGCCAATGCAGGAAGTAGTGTACCCTTTATATAGTGAGCAAGGGTGTGAAGGTAGCAGGTAGAGACCGATTCTGATACCTGAACTTGCAATATCGACCGATACCGAGTACCGATCTGATACCAGCGGTAGCCATGATACATCTAGGGCGACAGCACAGTGAAGGCTACTGTTTTGGAGCGGCAAAGAAGAACTGATTTCCGGTTACACAAGTTGATTTTTTCTGGGTTAAAACATTATGGCATATGATGGGTGCATAGACTTGCGTACTCACTGATACCGATACAGAATTTTGGGCAGTATCGGACGCATTTCTGATACTGGTATTGGTATCAGAACACGCAAGAGAGTTTGTCTCCAATCACAGATGGGTTTTGTTGTAACCGTAACCACAGTCTTTCCTGATCTTTATCAAGTATTTGTTACCTAACCATAACCATACCTCTACCATAACTTGGTTGCCATAACCACAATCTCCGTGTAGGGGATGCTTTAGGGTGTGGCTACCTTGTGATTGAAAGGTCGCTACCACGGCGTTGTCCGGTCTGGGAGTTGTACGTGTTTACGTCTTACAACTTTAACCCTTTTCACAGTGTGTTTTCAGTTCATGAAGGTTAGTTGTAACATTTTGGTCGCCTAAAAATGTCTTTTGTCAGCGTTGTACTTAACTCCACCCTTTCGTGTCACTTTTGGTTCCAAAAAAACGAAATGTCAAACTCGAGGCTTCAAAACTGTAGTCCACAAACCAATGGGTGACGTCATGGTGACTACATCAACTTCTGATATGACAGTCTATAGCACAGACACTATTATTTCAAAAGGGAAAATCAATTAATTTAAATGGAACTGCCACAATCACTAAGGCATTGAACATTTTGCTTTCAGGTCGAATTCTTCCTTTGGTGAACTTTTGACACGTGAATTTGTGCCATTAACCAATTACAAAACATCCTTTTAGAGCTGACCTTTCACGGAACAAAGAGAACCGGAGAGTCCAAAAATGGAGGAAGCTATTATATTAGCTGTGTTGCACCACCCACATAGTTACCATACTTCCAACACCACCTATTTCATGGGGATGTCCAAAAGTATTTAGTTTCTGGTGTGAGCGAGCACTTACTGTAACACTGCTCAGCTGAGCTAACAGTGGGGGGGTAAAGGATTGTTTTATCATTTATTACCACAGCGTTCATGATCTTAGAAGAAATTACAATTCAAACATGGAAGTTTCCAAGTGTCCTTTCCCTTACAAGGCTTAACTTTAACTAAACTGGCTATTTCGGAGGCTTTTTGTTCAATTTAATTCCAAGCAACAGTTTATTAAAGCCTTAAATCTGGCTGTCAGAAACCTGCAGTTTCCCTGCACTCACACACAGAGAGAGTAGCTTATGCTGCCTGGTCATTATTGCCTTATTGATGTTGATCCTGTGTCAAGGTTACTTATGAGGGGTCAGAGTCCGAGCCCTCTGCAGCCTGAGTGGGTAAACGCTAACTATTGATATCAGGACTCAGCGGTCAGCCTCCTCCCAGAAAAACGGTTAACTATCCCTCATCAAACCTCTTTCACACCCCTTTTCTCCTCCCTTTTTCTGGCCCTCATTTGGTCTCATTAACTCGCCGGTCCTCCCCTCCTGCAGCAGAGCAGTGATGCTATCTGCCCATCAGTCCATATTGGTCTCCTGAGAGAGCCCAAGGCGCTGGGAACCAGGACCCCCAAACGGTTCTCTGGAGAAAGAGGAGAGAGCTGGACAACAGGTTAGATGATGAAGGGAATGACCCTTTAAAAAACAGCTGGATCCATGGAGGTGGGCATCGCAGATAGCAAACAGGCCCCATTGTGTCCCAGCCTGCCCTAATTAAAATAAAAAACAACCTGGACCTGACGATAAGGACGGAGCGAGTGTCATCTGTTGCAGATATGGAGAGAAGAAAATGAACAGGAAACAAAGGGACAGAAGGGACGGACCGTGGGAATTATCTGATGAGCTCGACTGAACCGGACAGTTAAATCCTCTTCGTGCTGCTGTCCCAGGACCAGGATGTTGATTGATCAGCAGGGCTGCACATCCAGGAGGATGTTGAGGGTTGATAGCGATATTTGATCAGTTCTCCTGGAGCAAAACCTCTAATAGCATTCAAAACACACACATAAATCAAGCTAAAATTATTTTACATTAGCATTTAAATTTGTTCCTCTTCTTCTCAGTCATACAAGAACGCCCGTCATACTCGTATTGATTGTTTTCTTTGTAGTCATGGTAAATGAGCAAACAGGAACTATTATTAGGTCACGTAGCATGACTTCAACTTCATCAACAGGTGAAGCAAACTGCTTACTCACTGGCTCCATGGCAACACTATGGCTGCGTTCCAAATCGCATACTTTTTCTTTTAGTACAGACTTAAGTACGTACTGTATGTAATGCATGCGGTATGCATTCAGTTGGGACAGCCTACTTCATCATGACATTGCACTTTGCAACTTTGACTCTCTTGCTCATATATCCGCTGCGCAGAGGATTGTGAGTCAGAATAGCCAGTAAAGCATGCTGGCTGGCTTGCATACTGCAAAAATGCGACCGTATGCAGTAGGCCGTCCTGGTATTTTTGGCATACTGCATTGACATACTATATATTGGGACATACTAAATCTTTTTCTGGCATACTAAATAAAATGGTAGTATGGGTATTGGAAAGCACAGCCCACCTCCTGTTTGAAAAACCAAAGCATGATGGGAACTGTGAGGCCATAACTTAGAACATTTTCATCACAAAATGGGAATATCACACTATCAATACATTTTTGACAGTATTAGGCCGTGATCAGACAGAGCGCATTTTACAGATTGAAAAAGCGAGGCTCACCACACTGCCTTTTTTTTGTTGAAGATGTGCAATAAGATAGAGCGTTTTTTTTTTTTCAGTTTGCTGCATCTTTTTTTTTAATTGTTGCTAGGCAACCATTGAATGAGTGTTAACATTAGCTTAACACAAACCTAGAACTGTATGCTACCAAATAGTTAATAAAGTGGTACAGTTTAAGTTAATGAAAACAATTTGCCGAAATCTTAAGTACCACACTATTTTGCCTCCTGCTGTCTACTGTTCAGATAATGGTAACTACTGTTGGTCATAAAAAAAAGTCATAAAGCTCCGGGTATCTAGCAGAAGTCACCACAATGAGAAAAAATCGCTGATGATGTTTGGCAATTTTCCAATCTGAGTTGACTTTTTTTCAACTCGAGGCGGCGCTCCTGCAAAAACGCATGGTGCATAGAGCGAAAAACAGGAGCAACATAAGCATCAACGCAGGCAGCAACGCAAAATGCCTCACTCTCCTTGAAAACAATTACAAAAAGCCACCCCAGGCTGCTAAAACACACTCTGTCTGATCAGGGCTTTAAAGGGGTCGGAATACAACAAATGAAGCACTCGTCGGATTGTCAACCAGATTGTCAACCCACAACTCCGCCCACAATTTTCTGACGTTGGAATTGAGGTTGGTTCCGACAAATTTTTGTAACTTTCCGAAACCGACAAGCACGCCCACTTCACACAGCGATTGGATAGGTATGTGGAAGTGGTGGAAGTGTGGCAGTAAGCTGGGTTTGAAAGTCTCTATAAAAAATTCTAATTTTTTTCTTGCACAACCACTTCCGCCACTTTTCGTGAGTACAAGTCTGTGCATTACCATCAATCGCATCAATCACCATCAGCCGCGGTTTCAGAGGCAGAGTGAAACATCCTCTGAAAGACTAATAACAAAACAAACAAAACCACTAAGACAGCTCACTCAATAAGACGTGGTATTTTATTAAGAGCTAATATCATGCACAAATATTAGTCTAACTCGGAAAACTTCACCATGTAATGACACAAAAGAGGACATTTAATACCCTCACCCTGCAATCAAGTAGCATTGCACCAAAAAAAAAGTAAATATCTAAGTGTTTTGAGAAGTTACATAAGTTTTTTTTCTCATTTGCCACGTCGGCGGCGAAAGTGTCGGCGCAGGAAAAACTGCGAGCTGCAGATACGGCTTTAGAGGAAACACGGACTCTCCTCCCTGGAAATGTTCATCAGGCTTTGACCCATTTAGCCCGTGTCTTAATGAGGCGAAAAGCCTCGCTGATCGGACCTCAGACACATGGGTAAATATCACCCTGGGGAACGCTGGGAAATTAACAAAGCACATTTCAGTCTGAATCATTTCTACATAATTATACACAGAGAAAGGATGAAAGCATCTGTCAGAGAGGGAATCCACCCGTAATCAAGCCAAAAACAAAACTATTAAAAAGGCAAAATGGGAGGCTGTTAAGTGGTTTGACCTCAACGCTGGGAGACGTAAAACAGTCCAGGCATTTCTGGCATATTAGCTTAAAGACATTAAAGTTATGGAAAGAAGAAGAGGAGACAGAGAGGGAGAGTGAGAGAGCAGCAGATTAACTTTCCTTTCATGCTCTGATTTACAGCTGTGTGTCAGGTTAGTTGAAGGAATTTAATATAAAGTGATCTATGTATCTTGGCAACAGCCTTGGTGTGACGAAAGGCTTGATATGAGCAGGTTTATTTCCATTTGACACCACACTCTGCACAAAATATCCACTGTATTGACACTTGAGTTCTATACGCAAATTGATGACATTTTGTTTCAGTGCAATGACCAACCTTGTTTTTTCTTAGTTCAAGAAAATAACCTGGAAAACTTCTTAGATAGCAGAAGTGAAACTATCTCACCCCACGGGTTGTAAACGATGCTTAATAATTTCAGTTAAACTTGAGTAATGAGTCATGTTATTGCAGAATAAAGTAAGCTGTCTTGTAATGTGAGTCAACATCAAATACAGGTGCTTTTCGCTTTATTTCGGAGGCTGAATTTCATCCAAAAGGCCAATATTCGTCAATGTAGAGTCGCACATCTGCACAGGAATGCACCCAGACAGAAGATTGTGTTCTAATTTGCTGATCGTATCTTAATATTCGGATATTATTCAGCTCTGATAGGGTCGATATGATAGTTTGTTGCTTACATGATAAGAGTGTTTAACCCGTTATCCAAATTAGAGGCCCTTAAAGGGATAGTTTGGGTGTTTCGAAGTGGAGTTGTATGAGATACTTAACACAAACAAACTAAGATAGAGATAGAATTACTGTTTTTTTCAATGGAGTCTGGTTGCTTTAGCAAGATCATAGATAACGGCTTCAGTTCCCGGTCGGAAACAGACACTATATATCTGTCTCACGGTAAGTTAAACCAGTGAAAAGTACACTTAAACTGATAACTGGTATTGATGTATTTAGTTGTCTAAAACCTAAAAAACAACAACAACGATTAGTCGACTAAACTGCCAACATTTTTTGAAAGATTTGGATGTTTTCCACCTCTGGTCTTGGGCACCAATCGCCTAATCGATAAGTCAACTAATCATTAGCTATTTTAATAATCAATTATAATTTTCAAGCAAAAATGCAGGGCTGCAACTAATGATTATTTTCATTGTCGATTAATCGGTCGATTATTTTCTCAATTAATCGATTAGTTGTTTGGTCTATAAAATATTTTGTCCACGACTCAAATATATTCAGTTTACTGTCATAGAGGAGTAAAGAAACCAGAAAATGTTCACATTTAAGAAGCTGGAATCAGAGAATTTAGACTTTTTTTTACTTAAAAGATTACTCAAACCTATTAATCGATACTCAAAATAGTTGGTGATTAATTTAATAGTTGACAATTAATCGATTAATTGTTGCAGCTCTACAAAAAGGGTAGAAAATGCTGACTTCAGCTTCATAGATATGTTTTTTTTCTTGCTTTTCTCTGTTTTTTTTTATCATATTAAACTGAACATCTTTGGGTTTTGGACTGACAAAACAAGACCTTTAAAGACATCACCTTGGACTTTGAGAAACTGGGATGGACATGTATTTATTTATTATTTTAAAAGAATTTTCTGACATTCTGACCAAACGATGAATCGATTATTCTAGAAAAATAATCATCAGATTAATCGATAAAGAAAATAATCATTAGTTGCATTCCTAAATGGAATAAAATTGACCAAATAAATTGCAAGTATGATAATATAATAATTTTGGCTTGTGGCAGCTTCTGTCCATTAAAGATCAGCATCATTATTGGCCCTCGTCGGTTGAACCTGAACACCAACTCCAACCTCACACACGCTCAATCCTCTCCAACGGTATCTCTGCTGGTAACACTTAGAAAAACAAACTCTCCGCCCATCTTATCCGACACAAACCTCGGCGTGTTTGCTCTCGCTGAGAGGGTGCAAACTCAGACCTGTGTCAGTTTATCTGCCGCCGACAGCACTATACCGCGCCATCACGCCGCCCGCGAGTGTGTGAATGCAACAATGGATCTCTCTCGCTCCGCTGTTGACCAACAGATAGAAATGATGCTAACGTTAGCTCTGGCTCCGCTATCACACTGCAAAGCCCTTGAGCGTATGAAGGGGGCCACAATGCATAACACACACACACACACACACATACAAACAAACACACAGGGAGATTAAATCTGGGCTGGCTACCGCTGGCCTCTCACTTTGATGAGCCAAGGAGCCAAGAGTCTGGGTGCTGGATTAAGATGGCTGAACTAGATTCACACACACACACCACACTCTCGCTCACTCCCTGGAGGGGTTAACCCTGATCCCCCATTCATTTACATTGAGTAGTCTTTTTTTTTTTCTTAAAGCGAACACAAAGAGTCCCTCCACAATGGATAAAAAAATCCACCTTTGAGATTAACCAGCATAAACAAACACTTAGTCATCTGAGAGGAGACCTTTCTCCTACTCTCCTCTCTCCATCACACACAAGGGCCGAGGCCTTCTTTAGTCTGGGTCGGTTAATAAATTATATGTGGGGTCTAAAAGGAATGATCCATATTATTAGAGCTGCTGGAGGCTAGTATGACTGGCCTGTGTTGTGTTACACAACGGAAAGCTCACTTGATTCTTATGGAAGCGGACACCGCCGGGCCCATTCAGTAAAAAGTGGCGAAGCAGATTGATGCAGATTGATTCATGGTTCAAGCTTTTCCATCTATGTCAATCAGAAGCTTGCTCCAGATAGATGTAGTGTTTCGATGTGGGGAGCTGATTACTTTGGGTGTGATGGCTCAAATGTGGCGTTCAAAGAACACCAAGACTCTAGAATAAATGTTTAAAAAGAAAGTTTTCAGGATGTCAGGTTGGTGAAGATTGAATCCCAGATGTGCTGCGATATAAAAGCAGATGTTGATGGTGTCTTTTTTTACTGTAATTTCAATAACTTAATACAACATAGTGAGCAAAACATGAAGAGTGTTGCGTCAATGAGGCACAAATAAGTGTTCATTGGAGCTCTGGTGAAGCCGTCATTTGCCGATACGAGTCACCAGAAGAAATAAAAGGGCCATTTAGATTTTTGATAAGTGTCTCAGACCAAGCGCACCTGTCTTGCATTGGCGTTAAAAGGTCAACATTTTCTTAAACTCTAAAAAAAAACAATCAAGGGACATGATCATGTTATTTAAGGAGACAGAAAACTACTGGTTTGCTATGAAATGACCACAAATGTGATGCTGCAGCATGAGAATAAAGGAAAAATACATGCATTATTGGACATATTTATGATTAAATCAGTTTATTTCATGACAGGAAGTTGTCTGACGAGATTATAATAGAAAAATAAAAAGAGAAAAAGCAGCAAATCCTCAGTTTAGAGAAGCTATCACCAAACAAATCAACATTTTTGGCAATTCATTTTCTCTCAGTGTATTTGTGTGACTAATCATTTCAGCACTTTTTGGGTCCCTTTTTCATGCCTTTTTTTATCGAGGTTTGATTCCTCAGCCGTATAGTGTCTCTGCTTCTCTTCCTTCCATGAAAAACCATCATCCAGAAGTCTGTCATTAAGAGATTTAGAAATAAAAACCGTTTTGTAAACACACAAACCAGTTACTATATCTGGAGAGAGAGGGAGAACGCTTGAGGTGTATTTGACAGTAACTGAGCAACAGTGTCTGGCGTTAAGGCCTGTAGGATTACCAAAGAGTATGAGTGAAAGGCAACAAGAGCGCTTAAGTATCCAACCTGATCCTTCGCTCACAGCCACACACACACAGAGACACACACCAATCACTTAAACATCCACACCTGTAATTAGCCATTCTGGCTTCGCTGGGTGGCTGCCAAGAGTCATCTGGGTCAATAGGAGCCTTGGTAGTTGGTCCTCTTGCCTTGCGCAAATCTATTTTAACCTTATATTGAAAAAGTGTCGCAACTGTCGCATCTCAACTGTCGCATCTCAACTGTCGCATAGTTTTGATGCAAATTATTTGCAGGCGAATATTTAGAATTTTTCTTGTTGTTTATGCGTCATGCCCCCGGTGTTTAAGGCCTTAAGGCAGAACTATGTAATCTTTACGAGTGAGACTACAACTTGTCTCATCAGTGGCACTTCTTCTCTCACTTTGTCCGTTATTTTTTGCTAGAATCGTGAAAAAATTTAAGATCAAGAATAAGGATCTAATCTCACTGCTCATATATAATTACAAATGTGAAATACCATTACACTTTTAGTACATAACCACAGCGAGGTATGGAGGAGTGCACTTTATTGGCATTAACAGCAGACAGTCAGAACACGTCTACGCCTTCAGGGCTCAGTAAGTTATAGGCCTACAGTTGGAGCTCATGTTGCTGAAAATATAATATCATAACAGCTTACTTTAGTAGTATTAGCTGTTTTACCCCCGTGCATGTAACATAAGCAATTACACTCATCATTTACTCGTCTTTTACGCCTCTCTTTGCAATCTTTGTGGTGTTAAACTGCAGCGGTAATGAAGAAATGTGTTGAGTAATGCCTCCTAACAGAGCGAACGTTTTCTGACAATAAACATGTGAAACGCTTGCACAATAACGGACGACTAAATCCACGCTTGGGGGCAATGAGGAGGTGCGAGGGAGCTTGGCAGTCTCTTCTTATGTCTCATCTTTCTCTCTTCTTCCGTCTACCCCTCTTCTCTCTTCGTAGTACGAGGTGCTAGATGAGCCTGAACTGAGAACAAAACCCCCTTGTGTAAGAGAGGTGGAGGGTGATGTTGAATCAGAGTGGAAAAGTATTGCAATGTGCATACAGGTTGTTGTGTAAATGATATCATGTTGTTGGCTGTTTTCTATGATTATCCTGACATGTCTATGTGCTGATACTGGCCTCTTGTCAAAAAACACATTAACTATCCAAAGACCAGTCAATCGTTCAACACCTGATATGATCAAGTATTTTATTTTTGGCCGTTCATCAGTGCAGGGCGTCGCCTGGCTCAGCCGAGCGCATGCCGTAACGTGGAACCCTGAGGAAGCAAAAAGGTTTCCGAAAAGGTTCTCACCATATGCGCCAAGTGAGCAACTTTGATGGGAATGAATAGGCGCCTTCTTGGAACCAAGTATACAGTTCTTTCTGTACATCAATAGTGCGTTCACTGGAGCTATAGGACTGGCCTTCTAAAAATTAGGTTCCCATTCAATGCATTGCATTTGCAATTACGTATTTTCTCTCGGATAACATTTGTATTTGACGTATTGCAAGTATGTTTAATCAAAGTCTGCGTAAGTCAGCATAGGGAGGAGGGATGGGTCAAACCAAAAGTAATGTATTTTAACCTAAAACATGATCTTTTACTAAACCTAACCAAGTAGTTTTGCTGTTAAACATAATTGAGAATGCAGTTTCAAAATTGCAAAAGCGTAACAAGCAGTTAAAACACCATAATGTCAATATACACGCAGCCTGTCTGAGGTAAGGTGTTCTATAACCTAAGTTACTGTTAGCTATTTTACTGAGTTTACTTTTAGCCAAATGCTCTGAGTGAATCTGCCTCTAGTAAACAGCTATGTGTATGTCTAGGGCTTTTATTTTGAAAGGTCAAAACGTAAGGAGGGTATCTGATACGCGTTGCCTTTGTCAAGGTTGAAAGGAATAATAAAGTTTACCGTCTTGGTTCGGACTACGGAGCCTCCGTGTTGTTGTTGTACACTATAGTGTACGTTTTAAATATGTCTGTTCTGCACAACGCGATTGGTTGATTCCTTTATTTGCGGTGCAAAATCTCAGACAAGAAAATGTCAAATAGTTGTGACAAAAGCAATAGTCCAAAAAACTGTGTTGATGTGCCAATCAAATCGCCCCCGCTGTGTAAAGGCCTTTACTCCAGTTGTTGTTTTGGTCGCATCGCAGCTTTTCAGGTAAACCAGCGCTTTTATGTGCATATATGAGTCATTTCAGTCATACTTTATCTGCGTATTAGTCTTACCAAAAGAGAGATATGAGATATGCTTAGCCTAGCCTCCAAGACTGAAAGATGCACCTCTCAGCAACTAGATCAAAAAATGCTTTACATTTCACAGGAAATCTATCTGTTTGCTTTTTATTTTAAATCAACCTATGAACAGTGTTGAGAAGTAACTACATTTCCTAGCAGTAGCACAGTTGCAGCTCTGGCGTACTAAAAAGAGACTGTAAAAGCTGTTTGTGGCTGAGAACAGAGTGAGAAAAGAGAGCAAATGTCATGAAGGGAAGGGTGAGAGCTAGAAATGATATACTTTAATAGTTTCACTTTGTGCAGAAATACAGTTCGGTGAAGATGATGGCATTACCATGACACTATAATCTTAAAGGAGAAATGGCAGGCAGATCAAAGTCTTTTGGAAAAAAAAAGAGGTTGTAGAAAATGAGGAGAGACAGACAGATTGCTGCCTGTAATTCAACAATAATTTGTCAGAGGAAGCAATTCCCTTTGGAGCGTCGCCAAGTCTGGCTATTTTACAATCACAGGAGAACTATCATTACATCTTTATTAATTGTAATAAAACCTGGCAGGAGTGATTGGATGAGTCAGACCTCCCACACACAGTCAGACACACAGTCTATCACTTCTGTTGTAAAAGACGATCAAAATAGAAACAGTTCTGGGTGTATATTTCTCTGCCTTGGATGCCCTCTGTTTATCAAAGTGTGTTTGTGTACTCACCTTTATACATGTACGTCTGTTAGTTTGTGTGTCTATATATGGGGTATTTGGTGCACTGCTATGTGTGTGTATTCATTTCAAGTCTTCATGTTGGTGTTGGCAGACTACATCATGTGAAATACTTCGTCCTAACTACGACTGTTTGTTTTTATTTTTGATTCTGTTAACCTGTTGATCAATCAACCTATAAAATCTTTTAAAAAAACATCCCAAATATGAACTATTCTATTATTTTCAGTCATAATAACATTTAATAGTACCATTTTCTAATAATTTGCAACTTCTTTTAGATGTTTACAACTAATTAGTTGATTAATTCTCACTAAATTTATCAATTTTATGTTGATTAAGTCATTAATAAAGGGTTATTGGTTTCTAACTTTCAATAATCCATCAAATTTGTCATTGTAAATGTTAATACGCTGTTAATAAATTAAATTTGCTAACCCTAACTGATTTGCTTACCCTAGCAAATCAGTAAGTTTAGTTGTTAAATGTTGTTTCAAATGTTTTTATTGTTATTATAATTTTTCCAAGATGATTACAACACAATAAGTAATGCCATGATTCTTTTCTATATAAACATATAAACATACATAATATCAAAATACACAAGAAGAGCGAAAACAAATACATGTTTTTTTTAAAAGAAAATAATTAAATAATAAAATGTCTGTATATATATAATGTTAAAAATAAATAAGTAATAAAACAATACTTATAATAATACAAATAATACAAAATAAAAAACAGTAATAATAATCATGACAACAATAATAATGAAAATAAT
The DNA here is from genome assembly GCF_015220745.1 of Sebastes umbrosus. Classification (NCBI taxonomy): domain Eukaryota; kingdom Metazoa; phylum Chordata; class Actinopteri; order Perciformes; family Sebastidae; genus Sebastes; species Sebastes umbrosus. Next base: position 8,456,541 of record NC_051291.1, read on the forward strand.
ACTATTACCTGTATGACTTCACCTTCAAAATGCTCTCAGTAGAATAATTAGTAAATGGTTCATTAAAGTTTAAACTCTGTCACCTCTCTTTAAGATCTCTGTTGGTGTAAACAACGTGCTACGCCCAATGAAAGGTGTCGGTTAGAAAGCTGCGTTCGCTAACCACAATCCAAAATTAGCCTTCAGCAACTATGAGCTCCAAGATATTTATAGCAGCGTGAGTGAAATCAGAAGCAGTTGCCACAGTAGTGTAGTGTAATAATAGTTACCGATAGAACCTTGTTCCAGGGAAGATTAATAAAACAATTACAGAAAAGAAATGCTCGTACAGCTTAGTTTCAAACTGAGACAATCTAATGATATTATGTTTATATTGCGTTAATTTACACACAAAGAAAGAATGTTTGAATAACAAAAAGTGAATTTACCTTTCAACAATGTTAAAGACACAATGATTAGGATTAACATAGAAAAATAATCCCTCTCAATCATCACCTTTGACCCACTAGAAGTGCATGTTGTCTGTATCTGCAGAGACCCAGCAGCCCACCGCTTGTATTTTCTTATTATGCTGTTTTTGGGACGTTTCTGTCCACAGCGCCGAAAAAAAACAACGCAAATATAGTGAGGTGAAACGCCAAGTGGACAAAGCTGGTTCCAAAACGAGAGTGAATCTGGGGTTAGCTTTCACCAGCTGGCGAGCACCCGAAACCCTCGTTAAGCTGAGCTTTTATCACATTGATAATTGTAAGAATAACAGCAGTATCCATGGCAACAATAACAACAGAACTAGTGATACATATAGGCTTCATTCCACATCTCATACTAGGCACTACATACTCAATATGTGTACTATCGGTCAACATACTTTTTGTGTATATAAACAGTAGTATGTGTCTTTTCGGGACGCACTGAGCAGTAATTTACGTCGTCACTTCCCGAGTACGTCCTTGCCAGTTGGAGACGTGTAACCATGGTAACCTGTGACAATCTCATGTGACCAAAATGACGGTTTGTGAGAATCAAAGTCTGAATTAATTTAAAATCTAATCTTAAAATTGTTATTGACGTTACAGAGCTGTCCATCAACATCTGTATTTATAGCCGTCGTAGTGTCCAGCGTTGCACACTGTAATAATTCACCAGAAATAGTATACAATTTGCGTACTTTTGGTTTCATACTAAGGTTTCCGGACATAATAAAAATTCTCACATACTGTTTTAGCGTACTAAATACCATGTTGGTATTGAATTTTGGACGCAACCATAATAATAATATGTATTCGGTTCAGCCAATGAGGGCAAAGTCACTATACTGTTAATGTCCCTGTTTGTCTTGTTTGTGTAAACTATATTTTTATATCCAGGTGTGTGTGTGAATGTCTGCTTACAGTTACTTCTGCAACTCAATACTCACTGCTACTTTGTGTGTGTGATTGTGAGTGTGTGTGTGTGTGTGTCTTTGCATGCCTGTGTAACAGAGCCCTGGTTGGGCCTGAGTGGTTCTGATCCATCCATGGCCGGCATTCGCATCCAGGGCTTCTCGATTCCGCTTTGTGTGTGTGTGTGTGTGTGTGTGTGTGTGTGTGTCCTGGCGGGAGGCTGGCAGCCGGTGTAGCCACGGCTGGCACCGGGCCACCCCCCCCAACCTCCCTCCCTGCTCTGTCTGAGAGCACAATGGGCGATCCGGTAAAACAATACAGGCCCAGGAACAAGGCCCTCTATAGAGCGAGCGACACACTATCCCTGAAAGAGAAACACTCCAAAACGCAGGGCGGCTGAAACAGAAATAGAAAGCTAATTTCTACCCCTCCACCACTTTACTCTCTACCTGTTACTCCTTTCAAAGCCAAACTGTATTATTTTACCCCGAATAGAAATTGTTGCACGGTTTATTTCTCACACTTTAGTTACACCCTTCCTAATTGGTGGTCATCTTCTGCTTTTTCTGAAATCAGGGTGAGTCAGTTCCCCTCTCGCTGTCTGCAACCAGGAAACCAAAACAACATTATCATTCAGAGCTGTTGCCTTTTCCCTTGAGGTTAACAATAGTTGGGATGTTTTAAGTTCAGTAAAATCCTCAACAATCACAGGATGATGAGTACATTTGGGAATCTTATAGTCTGCTAAATTATTCACTCTGACATTGCTGTTATGTTCAGTGGAAGATTTTGTTTTTGGTTAACTTTGGGACTGACGTAAGCGGCTCTGATGTCATTCACAGTTAGCAAGTTTACAGGAAACGCCACTGTTTGACATTTGAAGAGGAAACGCCTCTGTTTTAAGTCCAATTATTGCACCCATTTTGAATGCTATCAGCTGATTGAATGGGCGTTATCAGCGGTTATCACTACCATTCTAATGCTTCAGGCGGGTCAATCTGCACCTGCCATGTTGTGAAAGTGAAACAAAACTACTTGGGTAAGTTTAGGGAAAGATCTCGGTTTGGGTTAAAATAAGTACAAGTAACTTGTTCTAATTCTTGTATTCGTATCCTTGGCACCTTCTAACCCATATCTATGAGGCTGATAACCGCTGATAACGACCATTCTATCGGCTGATAATATTCGAAACGGGTGACTACTAGAGGCAATTAAATATTTACTGTCTGAACCCTGTGAACTATTTACTTAAGGAATAAAACTAAATAGTTGCGTTCAGACATGAGAAGGACTGTTACAGTAGCTACCGTGTTATTTAACGTATAGCTTGATAGCCTGCTGTGTTATCAAGTAAGCATAACCTGTCTTCGATAGCCTCTGTCGCTTCTTTTTTTTTAGTAAACAATAGCCATTAACATATTTTTATGCACATTTTGAAGTATCGCAAAATTCGATAAAACTTCCTCAATTGCGCAAAAGTTTTTTTTTACGCTTGCTTGAGGTTGTTTTTGCCTTTGTCAAAAAAGAGGTAATGCACTAAATGGATTATGGAAATGCCTTTGCAGAATAAATTCTGACGTAGTGAACATTTAACTCACGTGACTGATAGCTGTTTACGTCGTCGGCGTATTCTCGGATATATATATTTATATTTATATTGTCTTCGTCTCCGGACAGCATTAAACGTTGCCAATACTAGCTGACATGAAAGAACAATTAAAACTTGCCCAACTGAAACTAATTCCTGAAGACCTCTCTCTATTTCTCTCTTGTAGATTGGCCAAGGTGACTTATTTTGTTTCCGGTTCGCAACCTCTACTTCTTCTTGCAACAAGCGGAAATCGACACGTGCGTCACGTGTTGCTGGACATTCATAGGAAACCGCATAATAACTTCTTCGTAAGATATCATATGGTTGTTGCATGGAGAATATGTTGATCAGAGATGATGTGGGCGGTAAATTGAGCGCTCTGGAACTCAGGCTTTGTTTAGAGGAGTGTTAGTTTTGTTAGCTAATACAACATACTTAAGAGTAAAAGTAATCAGGAGCATGTGTTGCTCAATAACAGCTTTTGAGTAACTGAAGAAAAAGCGGTTGACACGCAGTCGGCAACGGCCACAAACACATTCTCACAATAACAAGCAGTCTTTGAGCTGTATATACAGTAAACATGAAGAACCCCCGCAAACACACACACACACCCATCCACAAACACACACACACACACACACACTCAGAGCCCCATGCTGTCACACACACACCGAGCTCTGACCTGGCCCTGCGGGTCTGACAGGTAAAGAAGAAGAGCTGAGCAACCTGTCGATGCAGGTAGAGAAACATTCCTCATGGCCACACACACTCACACACACACACACACTGAAAACAGGGAGTGTGAGGAAGACGGCGCTGCTTACATGTCATATAGTCACTACATCTGCGTTTAGTTTATTCATTTATCAAGCGCCGCAGATCTTCCTCTCAGTGCCCACTCTCGCTAACACCAGTTCTAAAACCCAACATCCCCGTTCTCTCTTTACTATCTCTGCTACTTTACAGAGCTGTCACTGAGCAGAAATCATGAATCTCAGTCCTCCAAAAGCACGAGCAGCCTTCAGACATGTAGTGCCTAATCACAAATCTAACGTTTCACTTGTTTGCAGATGGAATCTCTCCCATATTTATCAAACATCTCCTCTTCCCTGTTCTCCCCTCCTCCCCCTCAGGCTACCGGGCATATCAGAAATGACTGACACATCGGCACATTTATCACACCTATCGCCATCGCCATCACTCTGCCACACATCTAGCCAGCCCAACACACACACCTCAGTTACATTACCACTTATGACACATTACACAGCTGATAAGATCCCTGGCGCTGATAGCGTCACCTTGCCCTAGAAAAGGTCGACGAAATGTGTTGGGGGGTGGGGAGGGAGGAAAACTATCAAAGCACGCGCTGGGAGTTTTTAAAACATGCCAACATGACACACTAGACTGTTGGAAGGAAGAGGCCTAATGGTTTTTCTTTCTTAGTTGTACAAAAGGATGATAATGAAACTCACGTAAGAAGCAACTTTCAACCTTTATTTATACTCAAGAGATGGTTGAGGGGCGACCCTCATTTACAATGACATCCAGTCAATTACAAAACAAAGAACAACACTGAAATATACAGAGAAGATGCAATGACATTATAAAAATAGTTAAAGCGACTAAAACTTTTTGATTAGGAAAAATAATGTGTAATAATAATGTGATAGATACATTCGGATATTTAAGATGTAAAACAAGCAGAAAAAAAAGTCCTAGAATATTGTAGTTACGATAGACGGATTCAAATGTAAACTAAAACACAGTAGAAGTTGTCACCACCTATGAGGTTTGCCTCATATATCAGCCAATTAGACTGTTGTCAGGTTATTAAATAGGCGTTATCAGTCGCTATAAGCCCCATAGATGTGGGTCAATAGGGGCCTACTACACCGACTAGTAGGTTTTATCATCTATTCACATGGTAGATCACTGAAAGAAGGTTTAAAAGAACATGACAGCGACCGTAGAAATTATGACAGGAGCAGAAGTGGAAGTCAGGCGCTTTTATTGCCTAAACCTAAAGAAGTTGTAGTTTTATTGCCTTAACCTAAAGAAGTTGTAGATTTGTCACCTAAATCTAAAGAAGTTGTAGTTTTGTCACCTAAACCTAAAGAAGTTGTAGTTTTATTGCCTAAACCTAGAGACGTTGTAGTTTTATTGCCTAAACATAATGTTTTAGTTTTGTTGCCTAAACCTAAAGAATCCTTTTTGTTTGTATTCAAAACTTGACGTTTCATTCAGTTTTACAACATGTTGGAAGTGTTGTTTTTAAGTTTCACTTTCACTTTTACAACATAGTAGGCATAGTAGGCCCCTAATGTCCCAAATCTATGGTGCTTACAGCGATATAGCGACCTATTTAATTCCCTGATAACAGTCGAATCAGGTGACCTACTAGTACATCCCATCCACCTTTAGCTGCACTCGTGCGTTTAAGTCTTTAGATAATGAGATTTAGAAACAACTTAAAAGTGACTGAGGCTGAATGATTTCCCTGAAAGACTCCGACTTCACCGCCGGCTGCACCGCGCTGCGTTCCATCATCTTAACCGAGGCAACCATTAAATAAAGTAGTCGTCTTTCCATCCAGCTGCCCTGCTGTCAGCGGTACTCAAGAGCAGCGCGCTGTATTGCAGCCGCTCCAGCTAATTGGAATATCTCTGTCTCACTTCTCCAATCACACCTGACATGTTCCCCATGAGGGGGAAAAGGGGGCGAGGTGATGAGATGAAGAGGCCTCTGGCGGATAGAGAGCCGCTCTCAAACTCTTTACTTTCCCAAGAAGATTGGGAGGCAGAAAACTCTTAAAGAAGTTGTCTGCGTTTGAGGGGAACAACCGAAACAAAAGTTCAACTGTTCCTGAGTCTCGGCCTCGCTGCTTTTCATGTCAAATCTTGCCTCATCTGTTACACCACTTGAGGAATACGAGGAGTGTGAGAGTGTCCGATTTTCAGATTTTTCAAAGTAAAACTCAATAGCATTTGCTCAAAGTTTACTTCAAAGCCGTCATAATTGCATCAGAACACTGATTGAAACAGGATATAACAAACCTAATGGTGTGTAAAAATATCCGATTGTAGAGTACACGCAGTCGCCCTCACACTACATGCCAAAAAGCTGTCCTCGTGCACTTCACTTCACCTCTCGCTGTGAATTATAGTGTGACTCACCTTTCACGTACTCTGCACACGTGTGCGCTCAGATGCAAGCGGACCGGTGTGTGTTTACGTGCTCATATGAGTGTGACTTCAAGCTTTAGAAATGGAAAATCAGGCATGTTAATGTTGCGAGTATAGCCCCGCAGCGAAGGGAGCGAAATCAACTTCTCTCTGTTAATGAACAGTTGCATTCCTTCATGCGGTAGGTAGTGTGTCCCCTTCGGTCTCACACACACACCTGTCTTTAGCTTTCCCACCTGTTCCTTGTCGTTGCACAAAAAAGGTTGCTACTTTCCTTTTCCTTGTTCAGATCAATGCAGCGCCATCAGATTTAATCAGGTTTTGAAGCTCTTGTAACCTGAATCATGCTCACACACCTGCACCACAAGCCCCTCCCCTTTACACCTGTCTCCCCAGCGGCAGAAGGCAGGTAATGATATGAGTCGGCAGTGGTGATCGAGTTTTAACTACCGGCCGGTGGTCGGGGCTCTCTGAACCTCGGCGTGACCCCCGGCGACCCCTCCACAGCTCCTCGGAGCTGGCTCCGGCCTCGCCGTGAATGGAGCTTTAAATGAAGCCCATTATCCAGTTGCACAACCTCCCAAACTCAAGTCCCACCGGGGCACCCCTTAGGGGCTGGTGAGGGCGTCCGTTATGGGTCTTCAGCCAGGAGTTAGAGGAGGAGGAGGCGGGGGGAGCATCCATTACGGCTCTGGGGGATGTAATGTCCAGATGGCCAGGTGCTACGGCGGGACCTGTCCCACCCTGCAACAATCCCAGCTTTCATCCCCGACAAACCTCAGCCCTCCACCGGCCCAGACCTGGTGGTCACGCAGGGCTGGTCAAGCGGAGAGAAGAGGAGGAAGAGGAGTGGTGGACCTGCCTGGAGATGTTTCATTGACAAGATTTAACCCTCCCTCTTGTGCTTATCTGTTCACGTTGGGCCTGGAAAATAATTAGCCTCACAGCAAGTTCTTCCTGATTCAGAGGAAATTCATGCGTAAGGAATCTACGGCAGTGTCAACACCACGTACAGAGATGCTTCTGACTCCTCAATCTGTCAACAAGTACATGAGGCGAGATAGTTAAATAAATATAGGACTTGCTACATCATCTCAAACAGCTTTCTCTTTGAGACTGGAATTACCCGAAGCAGAGGTAGAGGAGAAAAAAAAAAAATCTATTTTCGATTCCCTGTTGCTCAAGAGCTTGGCAAGTATAAAGCATGCTTCGCTCTCATTCCAGCCCTTCACCGCTCACGCAAACACATACATACATTCGGAAACTCACACACTTCCCACCCACATGCATACAAATCCCACCCCAATACACACAGGCCCATTGTGAAGCCACAAAACAGAAACAACAAGCCGCTCAAAAAGCACCCAGGGGACTCGCAATTCACCGCTCAATCAATCTAACCGCTGTGCGAGCGGACGCGCACGCTCACTCTCACAACGCACTTAAATGCGACAAATATGTTTTATGACAAATGAATGAAAAACATGCGCATGTAGAGAGAGAGGGAGAGCACTACATTGCATCGCCCTCGAGGGACAGGCCAGCAAGTGCAGATATAGGATTACTAGAATTGACGCTTCAGTCTTTCCATTGTGAACGTGAAAATCCAATGAGGGGCCTCTAAGTGGATGCACTCACACAGAGAACCTGTTCTGAGGCCGCTAATTAAATCTAAACAGGCGCTGACATTGATTTGAGAGGTCATTATTGTCCCCTTATGGTCATAGAAGACTCGTATGTTTTACAAGTGGTGTTGGCGAGGGAGCACCGTGAGGTTAACGGTTGAAAACTGCAAAAATCTACAGAACATATATGTAGAAGTAGAGGTACAAAGACATAAGAAAAAGTGAATATTCATTAGTGCATTCTGATTAAAAGAAAGGAGCAAATTAACTTTTAAGAAACCTTTAAATGTTTTTTACTAGGGCTGTCAAAGTTAACGTGATAACGCGTTAACGCAAAATTAGTTTTAAAGGCATTAATTTCTTTAACGCATTAACGCAACTTGCGATTTTTAGGTTGTATTGGGCTCAGTTTTAAAGTGAAACTAGATAAACCTAATGAATCCAATGGTACCGACCATATCATACCAGCTTGTCGTGAAGGAGGTTAAATAACGCTCCAAACTTACGCTGAATTTTGGCGTGGAAAAACCGCCTTAGCCATTTTTTGCCATTTTTGTACCTCTGACAAGATATGTGAATGAAAATGGGTTCTATGGGTACCAACGAGTCTTCCCTTTACATACATGCCCACTTTATGATAATCACATGCAGTTTGGGGTCAAGTCATAGTGTAGTCAACACACTGACAGCTGTTGAGCTTGAGTTTGCCATGTATTTTTTATGCAAAATGCAGTATCTGGACAAAATTTGTCATTGTTTTGTGTTGTTAATTGATTTCCAATAATAAATATATACATACATTTGCATAAAGCAGCATATTTGTCCACTCCCATGTTGATAAGAGTATTAAATACGTGACAAATCTCCCTTTAAGGTACATTTTGACAAAGAATTGTGTGATTAATTTGTGATTAATTACAATTAACTATGGACAATCATGTGATTAATCAAGATTAAATCCATTGACAGCCCTAGAAAAAAGTGAAACATTCTGATTAAAAGAAAGGAGCAAACTTGAACTTTTGAGAAACCTAAAAATGGTTTTACCACCAACTAAACCCCTAAAAAAGTTCTTAAAGTGGTCTCGTCCACCTGCAGCCACTGAGTCCACAATCCATCATGTTCTGATTCAACTGTACTTGCAGAGAGAGAGTTAGTCAGTAAACATTGAAGAGTTCAGTAGGCCAAGACTGAGTAATGCTTCCAGAGAAAGGCACACTGGCGTTCACCTGAGGGAGGAGCAGAACGGCGTGGAGGTGATGCTGCTACTTTTAGTTTCGAATTCAGATCTGCATGAACACAAGAATGGCACTATTAGAGCTGCAAGCATGATTAAACAATAAATATATATTTCTGAGAATTTACACCACATTTAAATAATGATTTACTATCAATAAATCACATACAAATTAGGAATATTGTGGCATTTACAGCCCAGGTTGAATAGGGACATTCTGTATGACAAGAAGCGCATACCATTTAGGGGAAATCCGGTTTTAGAAAAACACAATCTGACAGGTGTTGGATAACCTGGTCACGGTTCAACTCAATTTGAGTTTCAGGTTTGTAGTGAAGGAGGGGAGGAAGGGATATAATCAGAAACTACGGGAAAGGTAGATCCAGAGTTTCAGTTGTCACTGTAATTACCATAACCTCTGACAGCGTTCAGTTAAACTGTGACTGAGCAGCGGCGGGTGTCTCAACCTGCTTTACAGGTACAAACCAGAAAGGAGGAAGACGGAAGTAAAGGGAACCAAAGAAAGGGCTGCCGGGGTTTCACGGAGAGAAAACTCCTGGTAGAGTATCTGTATGACATGTGTTAATAACTCTTATATATCCCACCCCGCGTCCCCTTCTCACCCCGCACAAGGGAGATTTGCTGCGAGGCATCAACGTCCGGGTGACGGAAAGTTCAGATAGGTTTGTTTTCTCCTGCCTGGCTGACAAACCGCATGCAAAGGACACACAAGAGAGACAGCGAATGCATACCTTGTATATACAGTTAAACCAAAGTATGCGTGAGAAGACGTTCAGTGTATATAGAACATGAAACCAAGTGATTCGTTTTTAAAATAGTTTTGCTGTACTGTTTGTATTGTCTGCTGTGTGAGTCACTAAGAAAACTCTTTAGCAAGACTCAAACTGATTTGTTTGAGTAATAACGAAGTTTCCAAGCTTGAGTTAGTTTTTCTCAAAATGAAACCGAGAGGATTAATCACGTCTTCGAGGAAGTGGCGGAGCATCAACGGTTCGGTCACGCCAGGGCAAAACTTCCTTTGTATGTAGTTGCAGTTACCAGACTTTAGCTAGCTCGCAAGCGTGCTATTAAGCTGGAGGCTTGGAAGCCCAGGCCGTATTGATGGGCCCGCTGGAGGGAAGGGAGGCACGGGAGAACCAGAACCAGGACGAAGCGGGGTAAACTGTCAGACCCTGCTGCAGTAAAATGAGAGGTTTTCTAAAGGGACTCTGGTGCTTTGAAACACTACCGCTTTTGTCCACAGGGACCGCCGAGATGAAAGCTCTTCGTAGTAGCTTTAAAGACACAATTACATCTATTGGATAATTACTGCACAAATCGCAATGCACCACAGGGCTTTTTCACTGCAATTTGTATTGTTATTATTTTATCATTATACCACTGACATACCAAATATATCTGCGTTACCTAAGATTATTGCTTTCTTCATTCCGGACTTGATCCGAAGTTTTACTTTCCGCTTTCGCTAGTAAGCTCGGGACCACGTGACGTAAATTTTGTCATCAGAGTGTGTACGCGTAGGCTCTGTGTGGCGTCCGCGTATACCGCCAATTTGTTGCGACTGCGCAGACTTGTCCGGACTTGGAGGACGCGCTCCATATGTGTGCGCGTATCACAGAGGCTTTAGTCAGGGGGTTGGATTGGAGAAAGCAGCGCAGCAAGGTGTTATTGAGAAGGGTGGTGTGTCGCTGTGATTGCTAATGCTAAAGTGATGCTGAAAGATGCAAATTCTACAGCTGAAGCAGGTCCCAAGACTGATATAATGAACTAGAAGCATCAAAGCATTTAGATTTTATACTAAGAAGAAATGTCACATTGACGATAGCATGAAATCACAGCATTTTGAAGCTTTTCATGAAGGCGAAGCTGATGAGATATATAACTGAAATGAGAAAAAAGAAGTTTAAGAAAACGGGGGAAGACTGAGAAGTGTAATTGAAACCATGTATTTCCAACATCCTATTTCTATTTCCCTCTAGAAGTCTGACTTTTTACCGGTCTCATCATGACTGTTTAAATGCTCCCCGCCAGCCGTGGTTGTAATAAAGCTAACTGTATGAACTTATCGTGGTGCTCAGTGGACTTTCCTTGAATGCATTTAAAAAAATAGTTGTTGATTAATATTGTCACACCACTCAACTTTCACACCTGATTAATTGCCAAGTGTGAAAAATACGACAATAACAAACAGCCCGCCATCACGACCAGACGAAGCAAAGAAAAAAAAACTGTTTTTAAAAACGTCTGCCAGCTTGTCCGAACTCTATTTATCCAACTTCTCTTGGTATGTGGGGAGTTTTTCTTTTTCTTTCCCATGGGCCAACAATTACAGGAACATTTTCATCTCCCTGGAATTTAAAAAAAGAAAATACCTCAGAGAAGGAGAGGAGAGGAGCACGTAATGTTGTGAGGGAAAAGCCCTTCTTGTGTGAGGAGAAGAAAACTGAAGGAGTGATGGAGATGGAGATGGATACGATAAAGGCAAGCGAAAAAAAAAAAAAACTGAGGCCAAAAAAGATTGATGAGAAGCAATGAGAGGTGTTTTCCTTTTCTGAAGACTCACTTGCTGTCCTTTTCTCTTCCCTCTCTTTTCTCTTTCCCCCCCTCGGGCTGATCTCTCTCTTGCGTGTTCGGACGGGCTCGAGTCAGTCACAGGTAAAACTGGTCACCCGAGTCCTCCCCTTCATCTCGCCCCACCTCCATCTCCCCTTTTGCTCACCTGCCCCGAGGCAAGCCTCCCCCTCCATCTGGCACCGTGAGTAAGAACAGGAGAAACCACCGGGATGATCCGCAGCATTCTGCACTGATGAAACATTACGTGAAACAATACCCCCACTGTTGAGCCAAAGTTTTCTATGAAACAACTTTTTTTTTTTTTTTTTTCCAGTTGATTTACAGCGACATTGTTCCAAAATGAACCCGTGTATGCCATTTGACAATCCAAACTTTTGTTTGTCCCACTGCTCTCGGCGCTTGGCGACAATAGGGCCAGCTCTCAAGGTTAAGCTGCAGATGTGTTAATGTGCTAAGACCGTGTGATCGGGCTTTTTAAGACATTTGAAGAAACAGCCGAGTGAATAGCAGAGGAAGAAAAGAAAAGGGAAGGGATGAAAGAGGAGGAAAAAGCTCATTTCTGCTGACATGGACGGGCTGCTTAAAGGGGACAGCGAGCCAGGGCAGCAGAGAGTGACAGAGCTACAATGGAAACACAATGGAAACTCTCCTTCCCCCAACGCCAGCCATCTCCCCTCACTGGCTTTTTTATCCCGCTGTCGCCCCTGCCAGGCGACTAACGCGGGCCAGGCTTGTTCAGCAGAGCCGCAATAAGACAACACTAATAAACGCCAACTGGGGGGAAAAACAACAAACAGCTTACACTTTCAAATTTTACACTGAACTAGTCAGGGCTAATTCCTCCTCCAATGTTTAGGGGAAAACACCAACCCTCACTAACCCCTTCCTCTGTCTCTCAAAACTATCCCATCCCAACCCCAACCTGTTTATCCACTGTCAACAATACACGGCCTGCCGTTGGAGCGAGGCACCTGCTGCTTCCTGGTTCACGGCTGGTGATCGGGAGGCGTTCAGATAAACAAACTCCGTCTCGTTTGGTTCGAAGTGTTGACAGCGACGCATTCCCGCTTTTCATCTGCTCTTCTCTTACGCAACCCCACGCTGCACTGGCGCTCTGCAATGCTTTTTTTTTTTTTTGACAGATTGGTTTCCCTCGCCGGGGTTAAGCATATTTCTGTGTGTATGTGTGTGTCTGTCTTTGTGTGGCTTTACTTTGCTTATTCTGCAGCTTAAAAATTGCTTGCGCAGGCACCATTAAGTGCAGCGCTCCAGAGCCTTCCCCCCGGAGCAGCAGCGAGATGAACTGTTTATCTGTCTATTACAGTAGAAACCACACCCACCCTTATATTATCACCAGTAAGGCCCTGATGGAAGAATTTCTCCAGTAAACAACGCTACCGTAGCTCAGGTGAATCATCAAAGACACCAGAACCTGAGGGCCTCGGGTAAACCACAAATCAAAAATGACTTTAAAGACTGTCTTTAGTAATGGAAAGCAGAGCTCATGTTTATTAGTTTAATCTTGAGGAGATACATTTAAGGCCGTAGATCATCCAAAGAAGTTTGATGGTGGTTTCTTTGTCCGTCTGCTTTGTATGACTGTCACTAGAGGTCAAAGTCTATTAGCGGCATTCTTATCTCCTCCTCGCCGTTTAGACTGCACTTAACTAAATTAGAGGCCACACACTCCTGCCTCCATCCTTCCTCAAGTTCGTCTACTGTCCCGGCCTCTTCAGACTGCGCTGTATAACATGAGGCCTGAGCTTCAATCAATATGAACCACATGGTTCAGCTTGGGCAGCTTGGTAGCATAATGTCACAGCATCCCAGTAAGCATTGATTTGGTCCAGCAATAATCCATTAATATTGAGTATGTCTGGAACATAGTTTTGAAATGACTCTTTTTCTCACGGCCATTCTCGACTGAAGAAATGTTTTCAGGAACCTTTTAAAGAAGTCGGGAACTTAACATTTCAGCAGCAGTTTCCTGGTTCCAGTTTTGGTTCCTGGGTCATAGTCACAGTTGCTGCTTGCCTGATTGTTGCTGCTCTTGTCATAGACTATATCATCGAGAACTTTATTGGATGCATACACTCTTTGGTTTTAAATGTGGTGTGTCATGTTAACACCATGCTATAAATGGAACGTGCCACAGGTACGACACCTTCAACCACAGGTGCTTTCCCTGTGCACGTTCGTTTTTCATTCAGAACAATTTACTTTCTTTTCCCGTGATGATATCAATGTGCACGCAGCATCAGCCTCAGGTATCCAGTCGGAAAGCAGACGGTCCGCGAGGGAAAGTATCAATGGAGTAAAGTAAAAAAACAAAACAAAAATTCAATTAACGTTAGTCCAACGTAGTTTTAAAATGATTTTCCATATGTTGTCATGTATGAAAATACCCAAAATGAACACTGTAAGCGGACTACTTGATTACTATTAGTGAATTATTTAAACAGCGTTTGTATAGGAATGATTCTGTCCCGAGATTTTTGATCAATATAAGCGGTTGATCACTGTAACCGTGATCACTATAAACTGATTCCACTTTACTGTTTTTTTACAAATTTATTATTAATCCCTGATGATCCACTTCAAGTGTCTTACCAAAAAAACAAAATTTTACAAGATTACATTTGAATACATCATGATAACGTTATAATTTACCTTTGCCCAATTCTCATTTTTACTGAATAGAGCTTGAACACATCACAACGTAACTCAAAGCAACCTCCGTGCTGCCCAACGGCTGCTAACAGCTAACGTGTTGAATTTCTCATGAGACTGAAAGCAAATCTTTCGTGCATTGGACCTAAATGTGCAGAATCTTCCCTTTTTACTATTGTTGTTCTGTCTTCTTGCACCATAGAATTAGCTCTTGATTGCAGTAATCTATTTAAAGTATAAGCTCACGTGCTAACATGACTTGCTCAGCCTGCCAGAGCTAAAGGTGGGACTGACAGGTACTGACATTGATGCTGCTTCAGGCAACAATTCACACTGGGAGGGCAGGCAATCTGTTCAACTATTTATCATAAATGATTGTGTCAAAATCTTTTTATCTTGGCAGATGGGGCGTATATTTTAAAATTGTCAGTAATTAATCTTTTTTTTTAATTTTCCAAAATGAAATGGGACACAGAAAAAAAATAATGAGCAAAAGATATTTGACATAACTTTTCTAATGGTTTTTAACTTCCACGACTGTCACATTCATTCACATGATATAATGTATTTTAAACATTTCCTGACATGTTGTGGGCCTGCTCCATACAGTCAGGCCGTTAGACTCCCAGGCAGCGAATGCATGTGAACTGCAGTGCTTGTGAAATCATGTCATAACGCAAATATCGGCCGCTATTAAACATTAAACTGCAGGGCTCCATGGTGATGTGATCACAGACCATCCATGACCTCTTGCCAGAACCGCCGCCGGTCTGTACGTGCCGCAGCGGTCAACCCAGGCCAGCATTACCTCAGGAAAGAGATTTCACTATGAAAACACCAGCCGTCTCCGCTGGCTGCCTCCAGTACAAACACTCCCAGGGCTCCCAGAGGGAGGTGGGGTGGCTGTGGGAGCAGAGCGGGGCTAAAAGAACATGGGACAGTGGCAGGGGTAGAGGGACAATTTGCATTAGGGAGGGTGAAACGGACTCCTTCAGTCCTTGTAAAGCATTGAGCAGTACATAAAAACATGGTCGATCATCACACTGATTGTGTAAGACGGCTCAGATTGCATCAGTGTGATCTGCAGCTGCAAGTTCTGCAACTGTTTAACTGGCACATTTTGTCTTTTTATTCGCTGCTTTGGCATCGCCTCTCAGTATTACAAAATCTAATGAAACAAATCATAACTCAGCTGCAAGCACGAACTGAATACAAAACTGGCGGTCCTAAATTTACTAAATCAACATCATCAGTATGGTCTAGGTTGCATATGATGTCACTATGCAACGTATCCTCAGGCAAAGGTTCGTATGATATCATACGAAAAGTTCTTTGTTATTCTTTTGTACACTTTCCTACGAATGTCCAGCAACACGTGTCAATTTCCGCTCGTTTCATGCATACAGTCTTTTCAAAATAAACTTCTGTATTCACAGGAAACAACTTGGTTAGGTTTAGGCAACAAAACTACTTAGTTAGGTTTAGGAAAAGATCGTGGTTTGGCTTAAAATAACTACGGAAATGGCATTACTTAAGTACACAAGTTGCATGACGAATAAGTCAATATTTGGGTTAAAATAACTACGGAAGTGGCGTTACTTATGTACGGAAGTTACGTAATTTCTGGTTTCACACGAGACACAAACAGCAGTCTCATGGGCGAAAGTCTGGTGTTTTTTCACGCACCCATCCACCCCGACCTCCTCCCTACGTGTAGTTTGTCACTCTTTATGCTTCCTGATTGATTAAATACACATTGGTTTTGTGGGATTTACAGTGCATTGCTTTTTTTTTTAGGTATAGCTCTGAACGAGAACAGCGTGTACTATCTCTTGAAACAAGGAAGTGCATAAATCTTAATCCATCCGTTGACATCTGATTATCATGACCGTGACGGAGCTCTCTGCTTTCTCAGCTTTGTAGGAAATAAGGTGTGTTTTTTTGGATCTCATCTTGTTGTTCACACATAGTTCTCTATCCAGTGTCATGACCTGAGAACATTGGTTTGTATGATTTTGAAATTCTCAAGGTAATCTTCTGGAACAGTATTGGACTCTGCATATGGCATATGGAGGTGCTGGGTATCCCTTTTTTCACATCAGATATAAGAAATACACATTTTCCTGCTTAAAGTCAGGTGATAAACTGAGTTTTTTTCAAGTTAAGATGTATTTACAACCTTAAGTTGCATCAATTTTGCACAAAAAAACAAGTTTTTAGTGTGTCGACGGTGAGAGAACCGTCACACACATCTTTATCACATGTTTGTTTCCAGATTAAACATCATAACTAAGATTAAATTGGTTTGTTAAAGCTGCAGGACAACCATTTGTTTGTCTGTTGTCTTTTCAGTTTAGTTTTCTGACACAATAGTGTGTAGAAGCAACGATGTCTATCGGCCAACTTGGAAAACCCACATTTTGGAAGTTCCCAACAACCCATGAAAACACCTTATGCAAATGGGAGCCTGGCACCTCGAGTGTATTATTACAGCCGATCAACTAAACGTTCCCCAGTGTCGGTCAGTGCTTCTGCAAAATCTGGACAAATCTGCAGGTGTTCACACTTCTCCAAACAGTTAATTTATTATCAGAGATGCTTAAGGCTCTTTATGAAATCCATCGGCCACAGACGAGGAGCGAGCAGAGAGATATCGACCCTCCAGTGAGACGGCCACATGAATTAAGTCTCTAATGAGATATGAGGGAGATAGTCAGCGAGGAGGAGATAGAAGTCATGTTTTTGTCACTTCCACCATCATTTCTCCCACTTCCTGGGGTGCTGCAGATAACCAGCCCGGATTGGCTATGGACTTATTTACCTAGTAAGGGTTGTCTGATTGGCCCAAGGGAGACAATGGCATGTGTAAACAGCCCCGGGGCTCTGGACAGCCGACCGACACAGCAGTCCCTTTGTTAGTTAGGTAGCTACTCTAACTGTTGGCAGTCGACTCATGCATGATCACACACGCACTCACTGGTTGCAGTTAGGTTGGACTTACATGGGGGTTTTTTTTAAGGGTAAAAGCTGCCAATAAGCAGTCACCTGGGCCAAAATCGTTAAAGCTGAGCAGTATCAAGAGCTAATTCAGTCTTGCACAACATTAGGAATTCTTCAATAAAGTGCTGGTAGTGTACAGGACACATCAATAATCAAAAGGTCGTTTTCAAACTGACATAAAAAAAATACAGACCACTTATTAATTTCAATGAAACCAGTGTGTTGTCACGGCGGGAGTCATGACTCAGAGGCTCCAGTGAAAGTGTTTACCTTGTGATTGTTGAGCGGGAGCGTAACATGATTGGTATGAGAACTTTTCAGAGTTGTAGTACTATGCTATGGTGTTATTTGAAACCAAAGTGCAGTGTTTAGGCATCTGATAAGCCTTCAATCTCATGGATCTGTTTCTCAAACTGGACTTCCTGGATTTTATTTTGTATAGGGATGTTAATAATTAACCGATATTAAGAATATTTACCAATTAATGCTATCAGTTAAACGGTTTAAAACGCATATTAAAAATTAAACAAAAATCTGAGCAACTCAGAGGAGCGGCTCGTCACTTAAAAGAGAATAGCTGGTCCACCTTAACAGTCCACCTTAAGTGAGCCGGTGTTGTCACTAACTTCGGGGCTAACCCTCTTCACTTTAACCAGCGGACAGCAAGCAAGACACGGGAACTTGGCTTGGGTCTTGAGGAATTGTATCATTTATTCACCGACAAATAAACTGTATACACACACTACACTGCTACGTTCACAGCTATAACGTTACTGCTAACTTCGTACTCACCATCACACATGTAATCACTGAAGAAATAAGAACAAAAAAACTTTCAAAGTAGAATAAATTAATACTCATCCCTAAAAAAGTATGCAAAGATATAAAGCGGCAACATCTGTTCTGAGATTTCAACTTCTTACTCAGTTTATTAAAAGGTGATTAACGCCTGACTTGGCCCAGATATAAAAGGAGTGGTACTCAACACACTCTCTTCAAACACACCTTTTGCAGATGGTGCCAAGATCATGTCATCAAACACAGCTTAGCTAATGCATGTCCCCTGGCACTGCAGCCAAATGAGCAGCATACAAACACCTGTCTGCTCTACTTTTCTGTGGATTTGTGATGCGGCTAAGAGGTGCCAGTCAGCTATCAGTCGGTTTACTTTCGCGGATCAGGTGATTTGGCTCCGAGTGTTCGTTCGCTGTGAAGAGCGGTGAAGCCTTCTTGCGGCGTTGGGTAAACCCCAGTGACAGTTTGTGGATGCAGGCCCATGCAAATGTGCTGCTGCCATGGGAGGTTTCGACAGGTGAGTTCCAGTTTCGCCCGAGGCTGGGTGGAGACGGCTGTCCGTTACTCAGGGCCAACCAGGGGACAAGGCTGTAAAACATGTCCTGAGAGCCATGTGGTGAAGCAGAATACATGGAAATACACCCCGAAGGTACTACAGATGGAGGGATCTGATGGAAAACATTTGACGTCTGACAAATAAGGGGAGGGTTGAAGAATTGGAACAAATTTTCATTTTAAACGTTCTGCACAACAAGCCACCCTCAATGACTTTTATCCAGCACTGTTGTGTTTCAGAATGTGAAGAGAAAGACGGTACGTTAAACTAATACTTCACCCACAAAACGATAATTAGTATATCAATAACTCACCCCGTGTTAACCTTCAATTCTTGAAGAAAACTTTGTTTATCTCTTATGCCTCCACGGTGAACAAAGCATCAAAAAAACTGAGAAAAGTCTTTAACAACAGCAAAACTATTTCAAAACATCAGTTTGCAAACTCTCAAACAGCTCGTGCAGTATAATCCCAGTCTCATTTATCCAGTCGTATGCTCATTACTACTAAAACCTGACTATTTAAAACACTTCCACTTCTGTAATCTGTCTCACGTTTGCGTGCTACTCGTCCGTTCGTGTCTGGACGAGTCCGAAATGTTTTATTAGTAAGGTTTTAGTGAAGAGACAGGCCTCCATTTGCTTCAATTGATCAAGACTTGTTTCTGTTTTTTGATGTTGCGTTCACCATGGAGGCATGCAACAAAAACAACGTTTTCTGAATGGCATTAAAAAAAAGTCTTAAATCTAACTTGCTTTAAGCTGTAGGAATCCTGTTACTGTTGCAACTTAGTCGACTAAATAGCTCTTTGACTATAACTACTGCACAGGAGAAGTCATGCAACTAAGTTCCACTTTTGCACATAAACATTTACTTTAACTATTTTCTGAAAAATCTTATCTTTGCCTACTTTAACTCGAGGTAATTTTACTTCTGCTTAAGTAAACTTTAAGAATTTAACTGTGTTTTTGCATGAGTAGGATAATTTAGTATTCTTTCCTCCACTGGCAGCAACATATTTCACTCATGCAACCTTCCATCCTCCCTAAAATATTCCCCCTCCACTTCTGTTTAACCCAAATCCTTCGGGCCGTGCCTCAAGTCTTCCCTGAAACACGTCACCTCACACTCTTCGTGGCCCTCTCAGGTCGTCATTCATTCCCTCTGACACTTTCTGTCATAGACTGAGGTTTCTGCCTCCCTAAGTGAACCTGTGAACTTTGTGCCACCTCCATTACTCCTAGTAGTGCCTAAAAGCAACTTCTTAAAGCCCTGTGTTTTTTCACAACCATGCTGCATAAATCAGACATAAATCAGTTTATTCAGAGTAGGGCTGTCAATCAATAAAAAATTTCAATAATGATTAATCGCACTTGTTGTATCTGTTCAAAATGTACCTTAAAGGGAGATTTGTCAAGTATTTAATACTCTTATCAACATGGGAGTGGACAAATATGCTGCTTTATGCAAATGTATGTACATATTTATTATTGGAAATCAATTAACAACATAAAAAAATGACATATTGTACAGAAACCCTCCCAGGTACTGCATTTAGCATGAAAAAAACGCTCAAATCATAACATGTCAAACTGCAGCCCAACAGGTATCAACAGCTGTCAGTGTGTCAGTGTGCTGACTTTACTATGACTTGCCCCAAACTGCATGTGATTATCATAAAGTGGGCATGCCTGAAAAGGGGAGACTCGTGGGTACCCATAGAACCCATTTTCATTCACACATCTTGAGGTCAGAGGTCAAGGGACCCCTTTGAAAATGGCCAGGACGGTTTTTCCTCGCCAAAATTTAGCGTAAGTTTGGAGCATTGTGTAGCCTCTTTCGCGACACGCGAGTATGACATGGTTAGTACCGATAAATTCCTTAGGTTTTCTAGTTTCATATGATACCAGTATCTTCACTCTAGCTTTAAAACTGAAATGAGTGACGTCAAAACAAATTTTCCCTGATTCAGAGACATAAGAGAAGGTTTGGATGCGTTTTTTCCATGTGCACATAAACACTTTGAACATTCAAACTCATCTGTTGACGAATCTCTCATCATAGCGGCGGCAAGCTCCCAAGCCTGTTGCAAGTCTGTGTGTGTTTGTGTGTGTGTGTATGTGTGTGGGAAGAGGGTTTAGGCACGTTGTCTGCTAGGCCGTCCAAGAAGCCCCAGGGCACCTCAGTAAAAGAGATAATTATCTTTTATCTGCTATGTTGTGACGGGAGATTATGGTTCAAATTTACGATTGTTAAGGAGACAATGCAACGCGAGGCTGCTCTTTTCAAAGTGGCGAGGGGGTCTCGAACAAGTGAGAGAACTCCCACAATGCCGCGGCAGCTCATCCCTCATGTTTCAGGCTTCAGGTCTTTGGAAACAAAAGGGAAAGGATAAGAGCAACAACAGCCATTTACTTTCTAAAAGGACTATAGTAATCCTATAATATATTTAGGGAGGGTGCTATATTATCTTGTATGGGTATCAAAGTGATATTGAGAAAGATTGAAGATACCACAGACTCCAGTAACATCCCAGTTTGCTCGCTATGGAGCATAAAAATACTCTTAAAATACCCTTAAATTAAGCCTTAAATTACTATAATATCTATATAGTGTCCCTGCAGAGACTTGAAGGTTCTCTGTTGGACTCCAAAGTGAATGTATAGCATCTTTATCACAGTTCGGAGTAGTTTTTACACTATAATGTGTCGCAATAACATTTGTATGATATAAGGAAAGTAACCTCTATGGCACATTTAATATTATAGGAAAAATATTTCACGTATATTTAGTCTGATGGCAGCATATTTTGCTTTTTGATTCACTAGCCATTGCTAGCTGTTGAGTTAGAAGAGAAGATTGATACCACTCTTCGTGTCTGTACGTTAAAAATGAAGCTGCAGCCAGCAGCAGTTAGCGTAGCTTAGCATAAAGACTTGAAACAGGTGGAAACAGCTAGCCTAGCTCAGTGCCAAAACCAGAGAGTGAAGATGGGTTTTTGAGGGGTTATGCGCCAGACCTTTTTCGTGGCCGGGTGCAGTGATTTCAGTTTTTGTGCGGAGTAAACAAACGAGTTATAGCATGTTAATTAGAGCGCTCCAGAGATGCTGGTACTCCGATGTTTGGCCGTAGTCTGGGCCGGGATTGCCTCCACATGGCTCTCACCTCTGACTTCACAAGAAAACATGAAGGTGGCTGAGACAAAATCACGTTGGCTAGCAGTACGCTAGGGAGACCTGGCTTCCGCGACGGCGTTATCGTTATCAGCGGTAACCGCCGTATGAGCGTCGCTCTCTCGCGTGGACGCCCAGCTCGGGTAGTTCGCAGTGCAGAGCGGCGGCGATTAAGCTAGCCAGTGGGACATGAACACGAAGGGAGTGAGGGGAAGAAACTGGGAGGGCCAACAGTTACAAAGGAAGGGACTCACATGCACTAACATGGACACGCCGCTGGCCCGACTACATAGATAAAAGAACAGAGAAGCTCTGGTTACAACACACACAGAGGGCGAGCGACTTCATTCTAGACAACCATTCACACTCACATTCACACCTACAGGCAATTTAGAGTCAACAATTAACCTGCATGTCTTTGGACTGTGGGAGGAAGCCGGAGTACCCGGAGAAAACCCACGCTAACACGGGGAGAGCATGCAAGCTCCACACAGAAGTGCCCCAAGCCGGATTCGAACCTGCGACCCTCTTGCTGTGAGGCGCCAGTGCTAACCACTTTGGTAATAAGCGAATACCATTACATATTTCCCAAAAAGTCAAACCATTCCTTTAACAATAAAGAGTGGTATATTCCTAATATGTATCTGCCTCTGGCTGCACCATTCCTTCTCTTGATGTCTTGGGCATCACTTTAATAATAATAGGCTAATAATAGCTTGCATTTTTAGAGCGCCTTTCAGGAGACCCAAGGACGCGTTGCACATATAGGCAGGCACACGAGGCATGAGTTTGTAATGAATGAAGCTCTGGCAAGTTGGTGAAGTTTGACGGGTTAAAAATGGAATGATTTGGGGTTTTGTTTAGGAACAGACACCAAATAGAAGACCAAACTTCCATGCGCTTCTTACCAGCATTTGCGTACATCACAGCTCGTGAACCCGAGCTGTCAGAAAATTTCCACTGAAAAGTCGTGAATATAATGCAAGTGTATCATTCAAATGGACTCTTCTTGTGAAAACACAACCTTCCTCGGAAACTGACGCAAAAAAATGCAAAACACGTATGCAAATTTGAATGCTAAATAACAAAGCACAGAGTGTGATAAATAATGATGTTTCTTCGCATCAAACTTTTTTTTCATCAGTTCATTCATGCCTTTATTAAATCAAATTACAATTGAAGAGCAACTATATCAGTGGTGAGTTCCAGCCCACATACAGTACAAACTTTTCACTGTGACAGACATTGACTGTCACAGACACAACTAGACATTTTCACCCACAACACACATCTGGCTGCCCCACATATGACCACAGTGACACAGTTTGCATTTCGAGATAGAATTTGGATGATAAAGGTGAATTTTTAGCATTCAAATTCCTCCATCATGGTGACCCCGAGTCTGACCTGACCTCTGCTGACGGTGACAGCAGGCGCTGCCTGGATGAAGATGGACTATTCCTTAGAGCCGATTACACCCACAAATCTGTCATCATCCTCACCTGAAAGACGAGAGGCAGACGCAGGAAGAGAGAGAGACAGACGGACGGAGAGAGAGACAGAGACAGAAATAAGTGGTTTGTGACGATGATGATGGAGGAAAAGAGATCACAGAGAGTTCGTCAGTCCGTATTCGTCCTCACCTGAGCCCGCCGCCGCACATCCACTCACCCTTGGCAGACGTCCACAGCCAAACGCCAGAGGGAAAGAGGTCAGCCAGAGGCCATGGGGTCCCACCACGGGGCAAAGCGCTCCTCAATCCCTCTGTACACACACACACTATTCCCATTCTCATCCCACATGCCCCCTTGACCTCACTATTAAAACACAGGAGCAAATCTCCCGATTGGTCACAGAGGCTCAGAAACAAATGACGCCAAATACCTGACTTCTGTATGGCCTTTTTCTGCAGGGAGGCATGAGAGGGCTGCAGCTGCATTCCACTTGTGCAAATATATTCTGATATTGGAAATGTGGTTTCCAACAGTCCACATGATTTTTGGGTATAGGGAGATCTGTTTGAGTTGTGTGGAGTTTACAGGCTATATTTCAACAATAGCTACCAGAACAAATAGCGTGTGTTATGTAAGAGAGGATTGACTTAATGAGACTGATGATGTGCAGAAAAGAAACAAATTAGCAAATTAGTTTTAACGCCTCTAATTTCTTTAACGCAACTTGCGGTTTTTAGGTTGTAGCGGGCTCAGTTTCAAAGCTAGAGTGAAGATACTAGTATCATATGAAACTAGAAAAACCTCAGGAACCCATTGGTACCAACTATGTCATACTAGCTTTTTGCAAAGGAGGCGAAACTTAAAATAAATTTTGGCGAGTAAAAACTGGCATTGGCAATTTCAAAGGGGTCCCTTGACCTCTGACCTCAAAATATGTGAATGAAAATGGGTTCTATGGGTACCCACGAGTCTCCCCTTTACAGACATGCCCACTTTATGATAATCACATGCAGTTTTGGGTAAGTCATAGTCAAGTCAGCACACTGACACACTGACAGCTGTTGATGCCTGTTGGGCTGCAGTTTGCCATGTTATGATTTGAGCATATTTGTTATGCTAAATTCCGTACCAGTGAGGGTTTCTGGACAATATTTGTCATTGTTTTGTGTTGTTAATTGATTTCAAGTAATAAATATATACATACATTTACATAAAGCAGCATATTTGCCCACTCCCATGTTGATAAGAGTATTAAATACTTGACAAATCACCCTTTAACGTACATTTTAATAAAAAGATTAAAAACAATGTGAGATTAATCGTGATTAAATATTTTAATCAATTGACAGCCCTAAAAGAAACCCATCTGGTTAACTTGTGGCTCAATTATGTAACAATATAGTGGATACTTTCTTTCTTCTTGATATAAGCACCTCGTTATTTACTCTTGCCTTCCGTCCGAGAAATGTATCTGAATGTTATCAATCGGTAGCAGCTTTAGGATAAAAGGTTAAATATCTTTGTTTAGGATGTTAGTGGGCTTTCACTGGTAAACACCTGCTGAAAAGTAAAGATTCTCGAAAGTCTTGACTTCACACTACTATCACTACATTGCGGCAAATACTTTTATTTACATCTGCAACATAGCAGAGGAATAGCAGCCAACACTCTTTGTTGTTGTACATGGAAATAAGTTATATTTTATATTATTCTGTGTTGTTATCATGCTTCAGTCTTATGCATTAAACCTTGTTTTTCTTAAATGCTTTTTATAGTTTGTTTTAATATATTTCTTGTTATAATTTTTGTCTTTGCGTGCCCAGGACTATGATTTTTCTTTTGTTGTTTTGTTATAATATGAGTAAAATCAAGTCAATTCATTGTAGCAAATAACTGAATCATTATATTCAATACCCACTGGGCAATTTGACGTTGAAGATATGTTAAATAGATGTATATTATACTTCTATTTGTCTGTAGACGTTTAGTTTTAGATTAAAGTTTTTCAAAAGTGAAAGTTTAGTAGACGTCTAGCCTTAGCCTCGGCGTTGTTTCAATCTGTGAATATGTGTATATGACAAAACGCGGGGGTGTGCAGTGCTTATGTTAAATATTTACAGGGTTTTATGAATTTTTTAAATCTGTAATGATGCTTTTAACATATAAAATATGGGCTATATGTAGCCAATAAATCCTGTGGTCTATATCAGAGCTAAAGCATAGAGGCGATGTGGAAAAGACGTCTATTTTCATCATCTATTGCTATATTTAACTTTTAGTTGTTTTACTGTTTATCTTTCTATGTTTTTTAGTCACCTGCCTGTATGGTAGTATGGTTTTCAGTGTATTATCTGAAAAAACAAAGCTATAAGGTCACTTTCTTTCCCTCCTCACTGCCACGTGTCACATGTTGACTGTCGTGCATTGTGTGCGATGTGGTCAGTTTTGTTTGTGGTCTTAAAACCCAGAACTATTTGATGTGTGGGAATCCTGAGCAGAGCTGATAACTTCCGGGTTCATAGAATTAAAACATGGAGGAAGCTCCTGACACTGGTGTGGTTAATGCAGCGGTCGAAACCAACAGAGTTCCTCTTATTTTCCAGATGAATCATTTCTCAGCAGCAGAGGTGATGCATGACGCAACGGAGGTGAACTAAAAGTGTTCATTAATTGACGTAATTGACAAGTTTATCTGAGTTTTTTGTTCATTTTTAAGGTCTAGAATGACATATGTGACTCTATTTTTGCTTTAAAAATTCATATTTGATCACGTTTCAGCATCTCATTGATACAAGAAGCTCGATAAACGATCATAAGTCAGAGGAAATGCCTGAAATTATGCATTTCCTGATGAATCGTCCTCGCTAAATGAACGCTAGATGTCTGATGTGTGTGTTGCATGTCGGTCGGTGTGTATTTATGTATCAGTACGTTGAGACAAAAGCCCCTTCAGCCCTCGGTGCCTGTGTGGCCCGCCGGCTGGCCTCTCTGGCCCTGCCATCTGACTTGTTCCTCCATTGCCACTGTTTATTTCTGCTCTTCCTGTTTGTGCTCAGCTGACCATAAGAGCCGTTCCTGTGAATGCTGGGTAAAAAAAAAAAAAACTGAAAAAAACTAAAGAAATGGCGGGGTGTCGCTGGTTGTGGTTGCGGTGGGTGTGCAATGTGTCACACAGAAAAGATGTCTCTCGACCACAGCGCTAACATGTCAACAGAGATTAAACTAGTTTATTATTTTCAAAGAGGGAAAAAAAATTACGAAACAAAAAAGCAGTCATATTTTACACTAGTGATTATTATTAAATTTTTACAACCATTCAGTCTGCATAACATAAAGAAATAATTCTACATCTTTGTTTATTTCGTATTTTTGGTACTCTGATTTATACATACAAATAACAAATACAGGAACTTTTTTCACAATGCATATAATCTGTGGGCAGGAAGAAAGTCTTTCAAGGTGATCGAATGTGTGTGTGCATGTGTGTGTGTGAGTGTCTGTGTGTTCATGTGGGTGTGTGTGTGTATACGTGCGCGCGTCAACACAAACCAATTGCCCGAGACCTATAGCACATCCAAAAACAAAAAAAACAAAAAAGAAGAGAGGCGCCTGCAGCCGGAGCAGCCGACTCTCTGCAAACTTAATGCAACACAGTTCAGGCGAAAACCGAGGCCTGCCCTTTTCTCAAGAGTCTCGTCTCCTCATCTCCTCCTCCCTCCTTTCCTCGCGTCCTCTCCTCACTCGTCTGGCGGCAAGTCTCTCCAACTGCTGCGACTCGTACCCTTTCTCGTCGTTTAGCTGCCCTGGGGCATTTTTTTTCTTACTAAATTAAAAAGTCTTCATTAAATGTACTGTATTTCATACAATTTGTACAAATATATTCAACGTCTGTCATCTCCAGCAAGAAGAAGAAGAAGTAGGGGGAGCGGGGGGTTTCCTGTTACACAGGTGCAAAGTGGAGAGAGAGAGGCGGGTTTGGAAATCTAGGGAGAGGTCGTTGTAAAAGTTTTTTTTAATGTCTGTTTTTGTGATGTGAAAATGGCTTTTTGTACACAAATGGAGCTCCTTATCATGTGGATCAAGCTGGGAGGACAGCCTCAATGTGGTGGTGGTTGTCGCGGCGGCAGCGGCGGCGTACGTCTTGGGGAGAAAAATGTGCTTTCTCTCCCTGGTTTGGAGGAAATCTTCCCCCTGGAGGTCAGTGCGCCACAGTCAAGTCTGCAAAGCATTCACATCGCAGAGGTACACTTTTATAAAAATAAGATACAACTGAGGACAAAGGAGCCGTAAAGCCGTTCTCGCACCGCAGCTCGGTGGTGGTGGGGGCTTTAGGGCGGGCCGAGGAGCAGTTTGTCTTTTAGGTAATGGAAGCAGAGGTACCGAGGGACGTGGTTGGTGGTGGCGAGGCCGAGGGTTTCAGGGGTGGCGCAGCACAGCGAGGTCTAACCCATGGCTGTGACCATACTGGAAGGGTGGTGGGGGGCGAAGGAAGGGTGCATGGGTGTGGGGGTGCTCAGCATGTGGCCGGAGTGCGAGAAGGGAGGGAAGGAGGACATGTGGCGGGACAGGGCGGCCGGGCTGAAGGAGCTGCTCTTGTCCATCAGGCTCTTGGAGAAGTCGTCCATGCCGTCCTGGGACTTTTTGCTCTTCTTGGACTTGCTGGACATCTTCCGGTTCCTGGTCTGGATGCCTTCCTTCTTCATGGTCAGAGGTCGGTTGATCTGCTCTCGAAAGGAGACAGAGAAGATGGCAGATTAGTATTTTGTCGCTTTCGTCGCTGTGGCTCCATTTACATTAGCACAACACAATAAAAAAGAGAAACCCTTAAGTGAAGGGTGGCACCGAGTTTGAAAATAAGTCACAAGATGTGGCACATCACTGAGCTTTTTAGTTTCCTTTGAGGCAGATTTTGGGGTTTTTGGGAGACATAATGACATGTAATGGAGTCCCATTACATTAAATCTGACTGTCCCATCCTGAAACAGAAGATTGTTTATATACTCTTTGTGTGTGTGTGTGTGTGTGTGTGTTGGATTTAAATGTTGATTCATTTAACTGTATCTGAGGCTGCGACTGTGCCAGAAAGAAAGAGAGAAAAAGGGGGAAGACGGAGGAGGGGATGTGTGCAGAACAGAGAAGGAGAAGGGTCTGGCAGCTAATGTCGACCACAGAGACACATGGCCATGACGACCGCCGGCGTCGGCCAAGTCCTCCTCTCTCCACCCTCCTCCTCGACCGCGTGGCCGTCTCCTGGCCAAAATGGCCCCAGCTGCCATATTCCAGCATAGGTTTATCCGGGAATGAGAGCTGGATGATGGAATTCCGGCTGTGGGCCGGATTACGAGGGGAGGTGGATGATGAGGCCGACTGGATCTTTTCTGAGCGCTTCTTCCCGGGGAAATGGGAGCGGGGAAACGTCTGAGACATTGGCATTTTTTTCGCTGAGTGGCCTGGATGATTAGTGGAGGGCAGAGATCTGTGCCCCCCCTAGTGATGTGGTTTCATTCTCTAAGATGTGGCTCCATACTGGAGTGACTTTCTCCGCCTTGCTCCCAGCTCTGAAGGCATGCTACGCCCACCTAAAGCCGGTCAGGCCCTGCGCTCTTTGATGCTGAGATGTCTACCGTCTCACAGAGGAAGCCCTGGGCCTCCGGCCTGCGCTCGGGCCGCCGCCCCGGCACATCAAACAAAAGCCAAGCCAAAGGGTTCGAGTCAATGACCACCGCAGAATACACAGCGCAGCCCCTCACATCCTCTCTCCTCAACACCAGCAGCTAACCACCTGAAACCTCAGCCCCCAGTGCTGAGGTGTCAAAGCCGAATACTTCAGAAAAGATGAGAAAGACATCTTTCACACTCTGATTACTAAGAAGATGCTGTCTGGTGTTAAAGGTGTTAACAAGGCCTCATGTTTGTGGTAACTCATCTAAGCTTAGAGTGCAACCAACAGTTGTTTTGGGTCGGTTAAAGTCAAGCAGGGACTTTCGCTAAATTCACCATGAAGAATGAGGAATTTGTTTCAAAGGCCCAACAGAAGTCTGGATTTACCAAAATAAACTCATTAACAGGGGTCGGGGTCAGTTCAGATGCTAATATGTGACTGGGAAATATTATTCTTCTCTCCGTTTTAACCTTGGTCTGAATCTGTTTCTGCAGCTATCTGCCAAAAGTAACATGGGAAAATGATTTAACAGGAGGCGCTTGCGTGACAAGCAGGCCAGCAGAGCAGGATACTCTTCCCACCCCTAGCCTATATAGGCCACCTTTATCTCTTGTGTGTGTGTGTGTGTGTGAGAGAGAGGGGAAAATATTACCTATACATGTGGCCTCGGAGCCTGAATTATTATTATTATTATTATTAGTTTCAACTACAATGGCTGTTTGATTAGAAGTGACAGCTTTGTGTGCACAGGAGAGGCGGAGATAAACTGTGTCCCTGGGGTTTGCAGATTGAGGATGTGAAATGATGTGGTGAGGAAACCCAAAACGAATCAGGCGGATTGGTGGTCAGAGGGGGGACTAGAAATAAGAAAAAAAAAAATCAGCCTGGAAATTAATCGAATTTTAATTAAGCCCCTCTTCTTTAATATTCAAAAGCAACACTGCTGCTGCTGGCTTAGTTCACTTTTTACATTTTAGATTCACACTTACTGCCAATAAATCATATTAATTCTGCAGTATTTTGTTATCTCGGTGCCCCCTGTAACTCTCTGCAGGGACAAGTCAGATCCAGAGGAGGAGGAGGGGGGAAAGGTGGGAAAAGAAATAAAGATGGAAGCTTTTTTTTAGTTTTTTTTAGGTGGCAAAGAAATTTAAAAAAAAAAAGGTGGCAAAGAAATAAAAAAAAAATTCAATTTTTTTTTTTTCTCCTATGAAGGTTTTATTACTTACATTGTGCAGTTTATAGTAGAGTCCGCAGGCGTTACACACCGGGTCCCCGTTGGCGTTTCTCCGCCACAGCGTCGTCGTTGTCGTCTGGCAGTTTGCGCACGACGTCCCTGCACGTCTGGCTGCAGACTGCATCAACACACACACACACACACAGAGAGAGAGAGAGAGGCCAAAGAGCGTCACATGACCAGTAATAACCCAATCAACATGAAGGTTTATTCTGACACCAAAGATTCAGGGCTGCCATTCCTGCAGAAAGCATTTGAAATGTGCATGGAAAATTGTTTTATTTGCAAATTTCTGGGCATTTAACCAGGATTAAATAAAGAAAAATATGACAAATTTGTTTTGTTTGAGGTTGTAATTGTAATTGTGGCAGCCCTGTATACATGGCATCCTGCATAGTATAGCAACTACTAAAAAATGCAATATTTTCTTAAATGCATTCTTTATTCTCACACGTGCATTGCGTAAAGCAATTTTAAAAACAAGGATTATTTGATGCACTCTTAATATAGGAAATTCTTATTTTGCATTCAAGCTGAAAATAGTTTAAAATAAAGACAGAAAAAAAATACCAAAAAAAAAAAACAGAGCTGCTTTCACTCGAGGCTAAAAATAGCGCCTTAGAAGCACATACCTCCTGGAGAATAAATATTTACAGAAGACATAAAAGCAGTGCCTTGAAATGGGATAGCTATTAAATCTGATTAAATTTCCCCTTAAAGTGCCATAAAAGGCTTTTTTTTTTTTTTAATGTTAAACAATTGAAGTGAACAGGAAAGGGCCTGAACATATAGATTTAAAATACTTTTTTTATAATTTAAAAAAATGGATAGAACATATGAATATGTCATGCAGTGAAATGAACCATATAAGCATATAATTGCCAATTAAAAGCATAATAAAATAAATAAAAAGGTGTATATTTTTAGCTTCGCTGCAGGCTATACCAAGCCTCTCCTCATCCTGACACAGTGAAAGTCGTGTCTTCCCATGGATTTAGCTGCCTGTCTGCTGCAGTGGCTCTGACATTGATGTTATAATCTCTAAAAACAATCGATAGACAGGTGACCGCAAAAAGGACACGCAGACGTAAAAGGACTACATTATCTCAGGGAGGGATTTCCAATTAGACACACGTGGGGGCCTAATAACCCCTGCTGCTGCTGGAGCTGTGTGTGCTGTGAATAACCAATCACATTGGAGGATTAAGTCCATATATGATGTGTATATGTATGTTTTGCATCTTTTTTTTTTTTTTTAATGCGCAAATTCACCAAAATCCTTAAATAACTTCTTATTTTCTGCCACCAAAAAGTCGATTTCATTAATTATTACACAATTTATCAGATGGTCTGGTCCTAAATCCTCCTCTGATGTCACTTTCTGGCCTATAAATAACATTTTTGTTGGCCTCCTGCTGCTGGAGCTGTGTGTGCTGTGAATAACCAATCAGATTGGAGGATTAAGTCCATATATGATGTATGTATGGGGATTTTTTGCATCTTTTTTATTTTTTTTTATGCGTAAATTCACCAAATCCTTAAATAACTTCATATTTTCTGCCAGATATGATATTAATATTAATTATTACGCAATTTATCAGATCGTTTGGTCCTAAATCCTCCTCTGATGTCACTTTCTGGCCTATAAATAACATTTTATTTGGTCATTCCTGTATTGTTATTTATCCATAAACAGATGTTCCTTTTATCACAATATCAGATTACATATATACTGTAATAGAAGATTATATCTATAGAGCTCACTCCTAGTTGTAGTTTAAATTACATTTGTGGGCTTTTTCATTTTTGGTTTGATTTAATTAGGACATAATCTTTGTTTTTTGGTGCTGATGCAAGCAGGTTGATTATACGTTTTCTATTATAGGGCATTAAGGCATTTATCTTAAAATAACACTCACATGCTCGTTAGGGTTGTGTATTGGCAAGAATCTGGCCATATGATATATATCACGATACAGGTGTTACGATTCAATATATTGTGATTTTTTTTTTTAAATCTACTTTTTGAAAAACTCAGTATAAAGAACACACCACCATGTGCATAACATCTGAGTAAAAAGTTCACTTTTTTTATGCAATAGGAACATCTGTATTTGCATATTCTAACACTAAACAATCTCAAGTCATCTGGGTTTTTTGGGGGGGGTTTTATGCGTAAATTCACCAAATCCTTAAATAACTGCCACCAAAACGTTTAATATTAGCAGATCTGATATTATCTGCTCAATTTTATCAATTATTACACAATTTATCAGATTGTGGGGTCCTAAATCCTCCTCTGATGTCACTTTCTGGCATATAAATAACATTTTTTTTTGGCCTCCATAACGGTCATTCCTGTATTGTTATTTATCCATAAACAGATTTTGGCCTCCATATATAAAAAAACACTACAAGGTCAAATGTTGCGTGCCAATTACGCACCTGACGCGCGTCTTTAAGCAGATATTCTGACACTAAACAATCTCAAGTCGTGACTGTTGTGCTGGCCTGGGCTGGCTCGGACTCCTGTGTGTGTGTGTTATGACTGTGGAAGCTGGGCTGTGTTGTTTAAAGCGACTTATCTGCACTGCTCAGATATCCGGCAGCCCTTTCCTGGGAAGTCAGCTTTTCACATTAGAGAGGAGAGAGAGCAGAGGACTGGACGGCCATCTATTGCCTCGAAAGATTTTTTCATAAGAGGGTAAAGGGGAACTCCTCTAAAAGCTCATGCAGCTTTGATGAGAGGGGGGTTTTCCCTCTGAAATAACTGCAAAAAAAATAGCTCCAAAAATAGCCCAAATGTGTCCTAAAATGATGCGGTTTTTTTAATGCAGGCCTGCAGCCACAACTCTTTAAAGGTCCCATATTATGCTCATTTTCAGGTTCATATTTATATTCTGTGTTTCTACTAGAACATGTTTACATGCTGTAATGTTAAAAAAAAAAACTATTTTCCTCATACTATCTGTCTGAATATA
This sequence comes from Sebastes umbrosus, assembly GCF_015220745.1. NCBI lineage: Eukaryota > Metazoa > Chordata > Actinopteri > Perciformes > Sebastidae > Sebastes > Sebastes umbrosus. The sequence continues at coordinate 8,489,683 of NC_051291.1, forward strand.
CCTGTATTCACCCTCTGTCTGAAACGCTCCGTTTTTAGCAAATTTCAACGGAATTGCGTTGCTAGGAAACAGTTTGGGGTCCATGTTTTACTTCCTGTCAGCTGATGTCATTCACATACACTGCAACCAGGAAATAAACTGGGACACATTTAGAATGTTTACGTTTTAAAATCTAAATATTGTATATTTGTGACATCACAAATGTACAGAAATCATGACGGCTTGTTTCAAACGCATAGTTTCTGAATACGGGCTGTGTGTATTTCTCCATATAATTGAGCGTTTTGATACTTTCACAGTATTTATATATCACTTAAACCTGCTTTATAATATATAAAAGACATGAAAATCTCACTTTTTTACAATATGGGACCTTTAATGGAGGCATCTCCAAAAAAAATACACCTATTGTTTATTTAAACACTGTGAATCAATGACAATTTGTAGCAAATAAAAAAATAGTCATTGCATTTTTATAAAAAATAAAAAATACTGTGCAGTTTTTTTTTTTTTGCTATGGTAGTATCTGAAAACAGAGACCTGCACTTGTCGAGTCAATTTCCTGCAGCTAATAGGCCTACTTCTTCCTGGATAGGGAAAAAAACAGAGAGAGAGACGGAAATGTCATCAATAAAGAGAGAAATGTGGTGGTGACGTACCAGCCGCCGCTTGGGTTTGATGAGAGGGCGATTCTGCCCGTTCATCTTGTGATAGAGTCCGCAGGCGTTACACAGATAGTGACCCGTACCATCCCGCCTCCACAGCGGAGTAGACGTGGCTCCACAGTTCACACACTCTCTACCTTCTGCAAGAGCACATCACACACACATATCACACAACACACACACACACACACAGCACACACACAGGCACAAAACACATGGAGATCCAGGTCAGTTCATGCATGCATAGTAATGCTGGAAACAGAAAAAAAAAGGTAAGAATATATTTTTGGAAAACATGCAATAAATGATAATAATAATGTATAATAATGTAACATTGCAAATTTACTGCAGCAGATATTTTATTTTTAACACACACATTCACACACTGACACACACACGCACACTAAACACACATGTTGGTGGTGAATACAGTAGTTGTGATAAGGTCCATAAGGCAGATATTATTTCAATAAATGTTCAAGCTACGAGTCCTGGAACAGGATTTTAAGACTATAAAATGCAATTTGGTCCTTTATAAATAATTAAAAAAAAAAAAAAAAAAATAGGCCTTCTCATTTGAATAATTATAATAACAATAATGTGTCTATAGATATAATAGGCCTTCTCATTTTAATCATAATAATAATAAAATTAATAATAATGTGTCTATAGATATAATAGGCCTTCTCATTTGAATCATAATAATAATAATAATAATAATAATAATAATAGTGTCTATAGATATAATAGGCATTCTCATTTGAATCATAATAATAATAATAATAATAATAGTTTCTTTATTATTAATAATAATAATAATAATAATAATATGTCTATAGATATAATAGGCCTTCTCATTTTAATCATAATAATAATAAAATTAATAATAATGTGTCTATAGATATAATAGGCCTTCTCATTTGAATCATAATAATAATAATAATAATAATAATAGTGTCTATAGATATAATAGGCATTCTCATTTGAATCATAATAATAATAATAATAATAGTTTCTTTATTAATAATAATAATAATAATAATAATAATAATAATGTGTCTATAGATATAATAGGCCTTCTCATTTGAATAATAATAATAATATTAATAATAATAATTTCTTTAATAATAATAATAATGTGTCTATAGATACAATAGGCCTTTTGTTTTGAATTGATTGAGGGGTGTTTTCATGTTTGACTGGCACTTCTCTAGTGACACCGACAGGTGAGACGCGCACTAACAGTCTGATTCAGTGGTAATAAAGTGGGCCTGAAACTGAAACAAGCGCGCTGCAGCTTCACTCGCATTATTTGAAAGCAGAGACTCACTCGGTTGCTTTTGTGCAGCGCACTGAGAGTTTTTTTTTTTTTTGCATTTTCATACAGCCGCACTTCCCCTTTTTTTTCGGAGCTGCAAAAAAAACAGCCCGACTTCTTCCTCCTATACGTGCCGCGTTTTGACGTGACAGACATGCAAAAAGCACTTGGACAAATGTGTGAAAACTGTGCGTAAAAAACAGGCCTCTGCAGTGCACATTTTCTATTGCACCAGGTGTGTTTATGTTGCAAATCATTGATAACCTCATTAATCTGAAAATATCTTAAAACCGCACATTATCTCACATTATCCTCGAATTAAAAATCTTTATTTGCATTAAGTGCATGATGCTGAATAATCCCGATGATATGCATCGACTAATCCACTGTTTTCTATACTCCCATCAAAGCTGCTGATATTAATCTCATTACAGAAAAACTGCTTTTCTGCAACCTTTAAAATAATTACCCTCCTCTTCTCCTCATAATTTAGAAATATCTCCCCTCTCTCTCTGGGTTTCTCTCTCTGGGTTTCTCTCCCTCCCTCGGTGCTTCGTGCTCTCTGCTCAGTCGCTTTTTCCCTGTGAATGAACGAGCAGCATCCGGTGCTCTACCGCTGGGTAAACAATGCAACTGTGTCGTGCACTGGTCTGACAGTAATGGGATTATCTTAAACATATAAACGGGGCGACACAGCCCAGAGAGCTGGCTTCCACTCTGTCTCTCTCTCTCTGTGTGTGTTAGGGGGAGAGGAGGAAGAAAAAAAATGACCTAAATTAATCTGAACTCTGAACTCGTTTGATGGTTTTATTTTGTTGGGTAAAAAAATATCCTATGAAGTCTGGGAATTTTTCTAGTTGTAAATTTTATTTATCTTTTTTTTTATTTTTTATATTTAAATGTATTTAATTTGCTTAATACATTTATTTTTATATATTTATCTTTTTTTTCAAATTAAAATGTATTTAATTACTTTATTATATATTTATTTTATATATTTATTTTAAATTTAAATTCGATGTATTATTATTACTATTATTCATATTATTATTATAATTATAATTATTTTATTATTATTATTATAGGATGATGAAAGGAAGAGCTTTGAGGTATTTTGATGCGCCTGTTCGGAGTACAGGTTGACCTGTGTGGCCTTTAGCCCCTAAAGCAGATTTTTAATGTGAGGGATGAATGAGCTGCTCATTGGGCATTTCTTTTTCTTTAGTATGAGATTAAACATGGCTGATCATTAAAAGGCTGCAAATCTGGGGATAATAATGTTAGATCAAAAGGGTAATGTAATAAAGCGCAGCCTACCTGAACAGGACCTTGCTTTTGGTCTTGTTTTGGAACCATAACTAGAAGATGACCCACCTATCAGGCTACTTGGTGGGAAGAGGCCTGGGCCGTATTCGGGCACATAGGATGGGTATGTGGCGATGGGGTGATGGTGGTGAGAGGATGACCCTGCTCCGATTGATGCCACGCTCCGGCTGTGAGCTGCAGACTCCAGTTTCATACTCTCGGCCAGGGTCACCTGGTACTTTATGCACTCTTTATCCTCCTGGCGGCCAGAGCTGGTGCCCGGGGTGGATATGCCCGGGTCAGGGGACACATCTTTAGGTGGGGTTGGGGGGAAAGTGAAGAGGTGTGAACTGGAGTGACCTGTGGACAGGGAGGAGGAGGATGCCGAGGGGTAGACGGACAGGCTGGTTGGGGAGCCGTGGTGCAAGGGGTTCTTGGGAAAGGGGCTCAGGTTCCAGGGAGAAGTGCTGTGATGAGGGGCGATGCCTTTGCTGCCCTCCAGCCAGGGCAGAGAACCGTGCAGTAATGAGGGACGGCACACCTGGCTACCTGGGATACCACACAGAGACACAAGAAAACAACATCACAACCTGACCTCCTGTCTCCAAAAACAACAATATAGGCCCTGAACAAGCAGCTTTACACACTGATTTTACACATTTACATGTTGCATTTTTAACAAAGATTGAATTTGCCTGCAGCTGTTCATTCAAAAAACAAGAAAACATCACAACCTGACCTCTATAAAGGTTTAAACAAGTTATTTCTCTGTGTGTCTATAGTTCAAGCTTTAAATGGCTGATAAAAACACATAGAGACATGCAACAAAAATAATACACTTAGCTGATAAGACATAAACTGTGTTGGTTTGTTATAAAGTACAAATGTATTTTCTTTATCAACATCTGGACAAAGCAGGGTGAAACAGAAGTGGGAAGAAAATACGGGTAGATCAGACCACACAAGCCTTTTCAACAGAATTAGGACAACAATAAATACTGTAGGCCCCGAACAAGCAGCTTTACGCACTGATTTTACACATTTACATGATTTATTTTTAACAAAGATTTAATTTGCCTTTTTTTTTTTCTTTTTGCACACCGGCAATATTTTTACACTATCTGTTTATATCATGTTTATTTTTGTTTATAGCTTATTTTGTATATTGTATATTGGTAGAAATTCAATTTTTTTTGTATTCTTATTTTATTCTAACGTTTTTCTCTATTCTTTTGTTATTATTATACTGTTTAACTTGCACCAACAAAACCAAAGCAAATTCCCAGTGTATACCTCTTACACCTGGCGATAAACACGATTCTGATTTGGATTCTAATTCTGAAGTTGTTCATTCAAAAATATTTTCTATCCAGATTCAGTTGCCTGTCTGGAAAACTATTCGATCCTCTCTTTATGTAGAGAAACATATGCGTAATGTTGCCCTTTTTTTTCCAATGAACAGGCCGTGATGCAAATACTCAAAACAAACAGCGTCGTGATTGACTGTTGAGGAAGTTAACGTCTGTACAATAAAGGGAACTCCACAAATGACTGCGTGCGGATGAATAGCATATTATAATAAAGATAAATGGGAAAAAAAAAAAACATGCTACTGAGCATTACCAAAATATTCCAGGTGTATGTAACTGATTTGGAAAACAAATTACGCACGGGCTTTTAGAAAAAACTTCTGACACATGAGTCAGCTAAATGTAATATTTTTGAAGTTTTAAACGGGGAAAAGAAGTGGTAAACAGAAACCAAAAAAAAAACAAACTGGAGGTAAACCATGCGTATTTACGCAGTGGTTTCACAACACTTTATACGCTCCCGGGTTGTTTTTCATCACGGGAGTCATCTCAGGCCAAAAAAACGAAACCTGGTCTGCATCACAGTCACATAATACAAATAATTCCAAACACACACTGACAGTAATTGAGTATTCGGTGCAGGGGATGAATTACGCACGCGGAATCTAAAGAGGATGTATTCGGTTCTAAAGTTCTAAATTCGGTTCTAAATTCGAATCTAAAAGAGGATAGTTCTGAATTCGAATCTAAAAGAGTATAGAGTGCAACATTATTAAATAAAAAGGCCTAAAAGAGGTGTTTTACTTACTGTGTGGAGGAGGAGGGTACCTCTGGACGGCTCGGACTGAGTTTCCATAGTATGGAGAGACGTGGTTGCCCTGTGCGTCGATATTAAAGAGTACATCCACATCGTCAGCGAGCTGATACTGCGAAGGGTCCATGTATGAGTGGCCGAGGCCCGGGTGATGTGAGCCGGGATGCTGCTCGTTCAACACCGATGGGTGATGGCTCATCCATCGTGGCTGATCCGCACTTACTTCCATCGCTTTCTTTCCTTTTTTGTTTCTTTTTTTTAGTAAATTCAGTTCATGCAAAGCCGAAGCAAACAAGTCACAAGAAATAATCTGTCCACAAATCCAAATTTTTTTTTGGTTAAATCCACAGGTTCCGCGCTTGCTTCTTCCGATCACCTGGAAGAAGACACAGAGAAAGAATTGTCTTATTTTCTTATAATAAAATAGTTCACATACAGGATTAACGACTGGGATAAGAACACAGTTAGTGAGTTTACAGTTTTATATTTAAACACGAAACATACCCCACATTGCAAAATGCAACAAAAGGTGTTGTCATATAAATAAACGTCCAAAATGGAATCCAGTCCCACGCAGAGCTCCTGAACTTCTTCCTCTTATAGTAGTAAAGAAAAAATGTGAGTAGAGGAGGTTTTGATCGAGGCTTGTTTGCAGCAGTCGGCTTCACTGCACACTGACCAGCACCAGCAAGTTAAACTCACTGATCAAATCTGTGTTTGTGCGCAGTTGTAGAGCTTCTCTCCATTAACTCTCCTCTCTCTCTCTCCGTCTGTGTGGCTGTGTAGCTCGCTCACTCTTTGCTTTACCTCTCTCTCTCTCTCTCTCTTCTCTCTTGCTCTCTCCCCTTTTTTTTTTTTTTTTTTTTTTTTTTTTTTTTTTTTACAGTGAAGGCATTCTTTCAGGATGGCGCCAGGCAGCTCAATGCTTGCAGACAGCTGTGGCGCGACGCAACTTAAGGAGGGTCTGTCAGTGTCATCAGTTAAAGGGGAGGGGCTTTGCCCTAATTGAATATAACCAGGAGAGATGTGCACAAGTGCTGCAAGATTTTCTTTCAATGACCTTGCCCAAAAATATATATTATCTAAGTAGATATACTTCTTTTTAAATAGGCCCTAATACAACTGTTACGCATGGAAACAAACACACATTTAAAAAAAAAAAGGAAAAATAAACATCCACCCCTTATAATAAACATCTGAGGCAATTAATTAATTAAAACAAAAAATAATAAAGAGCAGATTTTAATCTTAATATATATGTTGGACTAAAGCAGTGTATATAGAGAGAGAGAGGCTGCAGCAGCAGCAGAGCCTGTTGCAGGTTGCGGGACTCTTTAAAATTGTGACAGTGCGTCCTCTCGCGGTGACATGCGCGTTATTCTAATGGCATGAGCACGATCTCACCGTGAAGCAGCAGGCGCACGGACAAAGACGTATGAGAGAGTGAGCTTTTAGACTCCAAAAATATAAATAAAAATCCTTATGTAGGCTTGTTATTGGCCTGAGTTTATAGACTCCAAAAAAATAAAATAAAATAAAATAAATAAAAATCCTTAATGTAGGCTTTTTATTGGCCTGAGTTTATAGACTCCAAAAAAAAATAAAAATAAAAATAAAAATAAAAATCCTAATGTAGGCTTTTTATTGGCCTGAGTTTATAGACTCCAAATAAAATAAATAAAATAAAATAAATAATGTAGGTTTTTTTATTGTCTGTCAGTTTACCAGTATCTGTGCCCTCAAACAGACATGTCATTATTTATCCAAAACAGTGCTTTAAATGTAACACGATAGCGCGCACAGGGGAGTAATTTAACCCACCTCCCTTTTCATCCTTTTTCTTAACAGATAGTTTATGTCATGTTTATTTTTGTTTATAGCTTATTTTGTATATTGTATATTGGTAGAAATTCCATTTTTGTATTCTTATTTTATTCTAACGTTTTTATCTATTCTTTTGTTATTATACTGTTTAACTTGCACCAACAAAACCAAAGCAAATTCCTAGTGTATACCTCTTACACCTGGCAATAAACACCATTCTGATTCTGATACTGATTCTGATTCTGATAAGGAACTATAATTTCCCTTTAAACCATAGATGGATTCACCTCATATTCACCCAGTGTAAGTGTTTTATGTCGTTTGGGCTTCATATTCTCTCAGATTTGGCAGTGCGTAATAGTAGAGTTGGGTATATATGTGTGTGTGTGTGTGTGTGTGTGTGTGTGGTGGGGGCAGCCTCGGCGACGCCACTGGATGTGACGTCATCGCGGTGTAAAACAGTCAGGAAATGAACCCTCTCACGGGCGCGCGCAGAAGCAGTGGGTATATAGGCAGCGGGAGCGCGCACGCACGCCCTTGCAGCACCACGTATAGGTATCAGCTTTACAGGTATATATAGGGGTCGCTTTAATGTATAGCATGCACCAAAAAGACCATCAGTGCACATAAAGGTTTGTATTTTTAATTATTAATTTAAACACAAGGCATCACATAGTGGAACAGCAATGGTTTTTTTCTCACCAATTCCTTTGATTTTTTATATATTTTTATATGAAATTATGATTTCAGATCCAAAAAATGCCATTATTCCACATGGAGGAGGTTATTTTTGTTTTTGTGTATTTGCATGTATATATGTATGCAGGCTATACGTTAATATGTGTCTCCTAGGGTTTTTTTAGAGACTCTTGTGACAGTTCAGACGTTTTGTGTTTTTAGCATTATTTACATGAAAAGAGGACTTACTGCCACATTTGGACAGTATAGGAAACCAAGCACAGCTCACACTATGCTGTGTTGTTAAGATTTTAATGATTATTTTAAACACAATTAAGGGCGCACAGGTGATGACTCCATTATGCGTCTAATTCCCAGTTTATTCCCAGTTTATTCCCACTCCTCTTTGATATGGAGGCTGTGGGAGCGCAGACTGAGCGAGACTTGGCACTCTCTCTCTCTCTCTCTCTCCATCTCTCTCTCCAGGATGGTACTATACCTGGAGAGAGAGAGAGAGGGATGCAAACCTGAGACTGAACTTGGATGCAAACTGCTGTAGCTGCCATTGTCAAGCTGTCAGTGGACTCGTGTAATTATCCTCTTGGAAAAAGTATCTTGCAGCCATTATCCATCAAAGTCCCAGTTATAGGTGCTCAGAGGCAACACATGACGGTGAATGTAGATTATGTTTTTTTTGTTTCCTAGACTGGATGTATCGAAAGCTTAGAGAATGGGGACATGGAGTTTTTTACCATGCCTTGATTCCCACAGCCTCGGTGTCAATAACGCTGGAGCTTATTATTCAGCACCGGAATAAGGCTGCCTCTCTTTAAAAAGTTGTCATTTATAATCCCAAAATCTCCACAGAGGGAGGAATTTCTCTGTCAGTGTGTGTGTGAGAGTGTATAATGCGAAACCCTGCATGCGTTGGGTCTATTTTGGAAGTTAAAGGTCCCATATCATGCTCATTTTCAGGTTCATATGTCTATTTTGTGTTTCTACTAGAACATGTTTACATGCTTTAATGTTAAAAAAAAACTTTATTTTCCTCATACGGTCTGCCTGAATATACCTGTATTTACCCTCTGTCTGAAACGCTCCGTTTTAGTGCATTTCAACGAAGGAATCACAACAGAATTGCGTTGCCTGGCAACAGTTTGGGCCCATGTGTACTTCCAGTCAGCTGATGTCATTTACATACACTGCAATCAGGAAATAAACTGGGACACATTTAGAATGTTTATGTTTAAAACCGTGTGATGATCTAAATATTGTGTATTTGTGACATCACAAATGGACAGAAATTCGAACGGCTTGTTTCAAACGCACAATTTCTGTATACGAGCTGTGTGTATTTCTCTGTATATTGAGCGTTTTTATATTTTCACAGTATTTATATCACACTTAAACCTGCTTTATAATATAAAAGACATGAAAATCTTACTTTTTACAAAATGGGACCTTTAATGGCCTACAAATAGCAAGCGGTGTTTGGTGCGTAAAAGGTTGATTCATAAAAGTAGGCGATGGGCCAGTCACAGATGTGTGATTATGTCAAGCCAGCTGCGATTAAAATCAACGACATGGCACACTTTTCTTTCTCTACACTGCGGCTGAGAATTTAAGACACGAACGGATTATTCCACTGCTGCCAGTGTGTGGGGGATGAAATGTTTTATAGATAACGTCTCTCTCTCTATGTGTGTGTGTGTATGTGTGTGTGTTTACTTTGTCCCCCAACTTCCTGTGTGTGTGTGTGTGTGTGTGTGTGTGTGTGTGTGTGTGTGTGTGTGTGTGTGTGTGTGTGTGTGTGTGTGTGTGTGTGAGACCTCATCAGCAATTACAATCATTGTTTTTTCCACATAAATAACAGTTTCCTTCCGTCAGCTGATTCATCACAGGTCAGGAGATAAAATCACACAACAGTAATGATGATAATAATAATAGTAATAATAAATTATAATGGTAATATAACACCACTAGCCTACTAGCCTACTACCACTACTACTATAATAGTGAGAAGAAGAAGACTATTACTACTACTACTACTGGTACTAATAATAGTAGTAGTAATAAGAATAATAATAATAATAATAGGAATACTATTACTGCTACTGCTAATACTACTATTACTACTAATAATAATGATAATAATACGAAGAAGAATACTATTACTACTAATGATAATAAGAAGAAGACTACTACTACTATTACTACTACTACTATAATAATAACCATAATGATAATAATAACAAGACTACTATTACTGCTAATAATAATAGTAGTAGTGATAAGAAGAAGAATACTATTACTGCTACTACTGTTACTGCTACTACTACCACTACTAATAATAATACATTTAAACGTTTTATTTTAAATAGCAGGACCTATACTACTTATAAACAAGAGCAGATGCAAAATATACATTTTTACAAATAATAATGTAAAATGTGTGTTTACTATTTCATTAAGTGCCTGATGCATCGAAAGCTTTATAGTATCCGGGTCATATTTTGCTTTCATTTTTATTAATCCTCGACTAAAAAGGCCAGTATAACCTTTCATCTTGAGTATAACCTTTCATCTTGATAATAAAATGAAAAAAAATAAATAAAACAAAATGGAGAGAAAATAGGATTAGAAAGGAGGAAAAGTCACTCGACACATGTGAATAATAAATGATTAAAAGAGTCAGTGATTAAAACTGCTACAGGCGAGTCACACTGTACCAGTAATATATAGATTACTGGTTAAATGCTCTTTTATACATTTAGAAACCGGTGTTACACACTTCATACCATGTGAGTCATCTGTCACCTTTCTAGTCTTTTCAAGAAAAAGCAGCATGATCTTTCTCTGTCAGCATGTGAATCTGTGAACCAGATCGGCTTCTTAGAATAAAACCAGGGCGTCGAAATCTGCTCGTCGATTCGAGCGTCTGAACTGAAACCTGACGTGGATTTCCAAGAATGATTTAAAATGAGAAAGCTGGAGGAGAGAAAATCGTATTTTTTCTTCGAGTGTTTTAAAAAAAAGAATCGTATTTTGTGTCATTCATTCCCATCGAAAAAAGAAAAACAAAACGGTGTGTGCCAATTGAGTGACTCCTCGTGATGCTTATCAGTGTCTGTATCGCTTCTCGCCAGACGCACTGATGTAATCTTTCATTTAGCGTATATATACGGAGGCCTTTTCACCTCTTAGCTTACACTGGATCCCACAACAGAAACACATTTTGGATTATTTATTAATTCTATTATTATCACTATAATTTAAATTTGAGGTCACAATATTAAAATCTGTGCGTGAAGTCTTATAAAAAAGCAAAATATGTCCTTCTTTGTCACATTCCAGGCTGTTTTTGTATTTATTTATTGTCTGTTTTCATATATGCAATCCACTGTTTTGTAATTACAACAGTCTATAAACTAACTTTTAAGTAGATGAGCTTTTAAAGACAAACCCATCAAGTACACTATGAGAGAAAACAACCTCAACATTCAAAACCGAAACAAAACCAGGAAAAGAAATAACAATAATAGTAATGACAAAAAGAAAGAGTAGAGTTAAAAAAAAAAAAAAAGCAAAAATAAATAAATTAATACAAAATAATAGTACAAAAATACGAGAGTAATAGTAAATGAAATCAACAAATAAGTTAATAGAAAATAAAAAAGGGGGGGAGGGGAGGAGGCTGTTTTTTTTTTTAGATTTAATATTATTTTTAATAACATTATGACCTTTTTGTATTTATCAAAACAGAAAAAAATATATTAAAAAATTATAAAAAATAGCACCAATAAGTGTGCGCACTGCATGCATATAACGTTTGGAGCTCTTGGCACAGTGCGCGTGTGATGCCCTTAATTGTGCATCCTATTCATTCGAACAGTCTCTCTCTCTCTCTCTCTCTCTCACACTCTCTCTCTCTCTCTCTTTCCACCATATCAAGACATATCGACCAAAAGACGAGATGGAGGAAACTAATAACGCAGCCTCAGCAACTCCTTTTTTTTTTTTTTTTATGACCCTCTGGCAAGAAGGTAATCAGATCAATTTCACGGCTTGTATGGGATCCTGCCTGCTTGTACCTCCAACCTGCAGCGCCATAATGGCTCGTTAAAACACCTCATCTGCGCTATTTATGGGGCTGGTTTTGGAGGTAAGGTGGCTAAATATGTGAAGAAATGTTCTTTTTTTTAACATCCCAAAATGTGTGAAGTGGAAAAATAACAAAACAAGCGACGTTAAAAGGCAACAATGGCGGATGTTGATGGGTGGATATTGTAGTTTTTGCGCATGTGGAGAGAAATAACCCAACAGCTTCCTCTAATGCACAGCTCTGTATTTTCGTTTTGCTTTTCTTATTTTAATGCAATCTAACATGCAACCTCAAAAGTTTCCCATCAGTCATATATAGACGAGCAGCAGTGCGCTCTCCAAAACGCGCAGCAGCAGATTTGGAGAGCATTTAAAGGATGAAATGTAAATATTTACTGACCTGTATAGTGGACGCTTGGTGGGTTTTTTTCCTGCAGATGTGAAGAAAAGAGTGACATAGAGATGGAAGCGCCGATGGCATTTAGAGAGAGACACAGAGAGAGAAAAGAGAGACGACAGAGGAGAGAAAACACTCTCTCTCTTTCTCTCTCTCTCACACACAGTGGTGGTGGTGGTGGTGGTGGTGGTGCGCGCGCCCTCGGTCACATCATCATATAACAGCGAGGAGAGACACGCGCACACATCTGGCTACCGGGCATTCTGCACGCGCATCTGGGCCAACCAAAGACGGCCTCTTTTACTGTTATGTGCACGCGAGCTCTTCCGGGTCTGAAAGCATCACAGGTTAAAAATAATGGCAATAAATTAATAATAATAAAATAATATATATATATATATTTTTACATTAAATGCTCCCACTTTTTGATCCTAAATATTACAGCTTTTATTATTTTGTTTTTTTTAAATATTTTTATTATAATATTTCTATAAATAAAATTAATACCAATAAATTAATAATAAAATAATATATATTTTTTTACATTAAATGTTCCCACGTTGTGATCCCAAATATACATTATTTTATTTTTTGAAATTATTTTTATTATAATATTTCTATTCTAATGCGCAACACCTGCCCACACCAGGTGACGCCCACTGCTTTACGCACAAACATCCCTATAATCAGGTGTCAATGAGCTGTAGATATAGGGCATAAAATACGTATTTACGTGGTTAAATATGAGAAAATCTGTTCTAATGGTTCAAATGTAAGGCTATTCCTGTTTTAATCTCTTATTTTCACAAAAAGCCCTTCTAGGGACAGGTGTTGCAAATTAGTATCCGCTATAAGCACTATGATACTGGCATCAGATAGCTGTTTTTAAGTTGTCTATGTACATTGTATTGGTCCCTATTAAATAAACCATGAATGAATGAATATTTTGTGCCTGAATTCAGCATGTTGTTGTATCATGTATATAGCCAACTAATAAGAAATGGTGCCTCTTCTGCAGATATTTCTGTCTCTCCGTGACACACACAATGTTGCACCTCCTTTTGTGCTGGAAGAGGAGCCTTTTTTCTCTCCTCTGCTGCCACAAAGGACAGATGAAGCCATATAGCTGCTGCTGCTGCTGCTGCTGCTGCAATTAGAGCTACATTTGAACAATGTGTAAGCAAACAAAATGTGAAATCTTGTCCATATAGCAATATGGGATCTGGAGCTATGGAGCTGCATTGTGGCTAGTTTGTTCTGAAAAAGGCAAAAAGCTTTCCACATGCACTAACCCAGAGAGGCCTGCTATAGCCTGCTTATTGACACCATGGTTCATTGAAAGGAGCACCAAGCAAATCCGATCCTTCTCTCTGTGAAATGCACTGAGGAGAAGAGAGAGGAGAGGAGAGAGGAGGAGAGGGAGGATGCTGCAGGCTTGGTATCTCTCTTGACTCTTCGGAGGAGAATTGTAAACTGATCACACCCAAATCTATCTTTGGGGAATTCAATTAAGGTAATAAATTAAAGATAATTGGCGCAAACTATACGAATACAGCCAAAATGTGCCTTTTTTTTTTTATAATAAACCAATGAATAATTCAGTGGAGCTTTTCATTTGTGGAATTAGTATTTCAACATCTAAATAGAATTTGCAAAGAAAATAACAAATCCAGATAGTAAATGATTTAATAATCTGCTTATTTTGGGGGTTGAATTATTAGCTCTTCCATTTCAATGTATAAAAGGTGATAAATAAATGCGCATACTGATTTGCTTTGATAGAAAACGGTTATTTATGCTGCAGATGATTAAAGCATATTATTGGTGTAATAAAAAAAGATTAATTATGAGGGAGAATCAATTTGGTGTTTTGGAATACAAATAAATAAAGGGGGGAAAATGTTTTTTTTAATTTCTAAAGGGGTATAAAATAATTTATTTTGGAAAGGAGGAGGGTGCAGATTTTTGTGGAGTCTTAATTATAAACGGAGACTGTAAATGGTGTTATACCTTCTAGAACACACTGTGTCACATTATTAGAGGTTTATACTATAGTGTCCGTTTTGCGCTCCTCGAACCGTTCTAGAACGGGAGTCACTCCTCTTTTTCCCGCGTGCGTAAAATCGAATGTAGAATTTTGACGCACATTCTATTTAGAATCTCCCCAGCAGATATAGAAAAAGAGTTGCCACAATGTCACCTTTTATATTCTGATTAAATACACCACCTTTTTTTTTATTTTAAGAGTTCATTTTTGCAGTTTTGAAACCGAGCTGCAGCATCATTTATCTGTATAAGCCACCTCTTTGCACTACCGGGGCTTTTCTGCACCCGTTTAGTGCATTTAAACGGAGTAAATCATTTACGGTCACCGTCTTTTATAGCCCTAAATTTTATTAGACACATCCCACTCCAAAATGTGGAATAAATGCTGCAGTATATATCTCCCTGCCTACACGATTCCTCGCTGTAAATGTCGAATAAGATGACCTTAATTTGAGACAAAACACCTCCAAAAAATGTATGGGGCCACGTATTATCTATTTACTTATTTATTTTTTTCTCAATGTGTTTTATTATTCTAGTGCAACCCTCTCTCCAAAAACGTTAAGCCAATGTGCTGTTTTTTTTTTTTTTTTTTCTCCCTGCCGATTTTATTTTAAAATATTAGGCCGAGGTGGTGGAGAATTATAAACGACTCTGCTCTTATCTGCTCCCTTCACGTATCCAGGATCACAGAAGCTGATTAAGAAAGAAGTCACAGCCAAACGCTGGATTCATAATGATTTGGAATAATGAATCCTTATCTCCCCTCTGCAGATTATCAGCCTTTCAGCTCGCCATGTTTTGTTACATGGGATAATTTATTGCATCTAATACATCACAATGAATCTGATGGGGGAAAGTGATGGCCATGTTAGGAGAGAGGCTGCTTTTTTTTTTTTTTTTTTTTTTTTATCCTGGGGCAATGAAATGCCTTTACGATTTTTAATTGGTAAAATATAAGGGGGGGGATCTGATAAAAAAAAAAAAATAGAAGCACAGAGGTATAATCTTGCCTGCTAGTGTTCCAGCAGCACTCTGCAGCTATAATTAGTGTGTCAATTTCAACCTGAAATTAACAGCATCGACCTGCCATCGCTGCTTATACGCCCGGTGGAGTCAGCTAGATCCTAATTTCGCATGATTTATTTTTCACCAAGAAGAGATAATTAATCATAAACACTGAAAAACAGTGCAGCAAAGTGGAGATAACAAAATATTTGCATCTAAAAAGATTCGATGGAGCTAATTCGTTTCCACCACCTCCTCTCCATCCAGAGCCCACCTGATCGAGTTCTCATGAGTACCTCCAAGATTTCTTTTTTTTTTTTTTAATTTTCCATGATTAATCTTTGGGTGCTGATGTATCATTAATCACTATAAGGTGGAGGGAGGCTATACAGTGAAGGGGAACTGTAATTGTTGGATTGTGGATGATCATGTGTTGTTGGGAAGTGTGCCATCTTTTTTTTATTATTATTATTAACCACCAGGATGCAATGTGCAGCAGCTAATATAATAATATTTTATATATTATTATTATTATTATTAACCACCAGGATGCAATGAGCAGCAGCTAATGTAATAATATTTTATATATTATTATTATTATTATTATTATTATTAACCACCAGGATGCAATGTGCAGCAGCTAATATAATAACATTTTATATATTATTATTATTATTATTATTATTATTAACCACCAGGATGCAATGTGCAGCAGCTAATATAATAATATTTTATATATTATTGTTATTATTATTATTAACCACCAGGATGCAATGTGCAGCAGCTAATATAATAATATTTTATATATTATTATTATTATTATTGGATAATCATTCTTTGTTTGGAAGTCGTCATTGGCACAGTGCCTGCTGCAGCTCTGAATTTTTTGGATGGCGCTATGTTTAAACTTGTGCATGCTCACCGTGCCAGGATAAATTTGCATTTTATTTGCAGCTGTAATTAGCTGATCAGCATCTCTCTCTCTCTCTCTCTCCCTGCCCATCTTTCTTCTCATTATGATTTTGTGTTCTTTCACTGCCTCTCTCTCTCCCTCCAATCCCTCATTTTCCCAATGTCCTGGCAACGCCGCCAGATGTTTATCTGGTTTTTATACCCAGGGACACTGCCATGTCAAATAAACCGGGGATGGACACTTACAGGCAGCAAGCCCTCCCTCTTCCTCCTCCTCCTCCTCCTCCTCTTTTCCTGGCTGCAGCAGAATAATCCTGGACTGGGTGGCCACTGGGAGTCCAGTGAGGGGTTTCATATAAAAAGAACAACAACCAGATCACGTCGGTTGTTGCTTAAAGGGGTTCTCCAAAATAGTCCCTGTGACAGAAAATATTTCACAGGGCCACATATATGATGCTGCAAGATAGAGATGTGGAGCTTAATGAGATGCGAGGCTGGGGAGTTGGGGGGGACAAACATCCAGTCCTCCCAGGAGACACCAGCACAATGCAACCTGCCTGTTATCTGCAGGGGAATGTACTCTCCAATTTAATGAGCATCAAAACACACTCTTTTAACCTCATAATTGAAAGAAATTAGCTTTTTGCAGGAGCATCTTAACCTCCCACACTGCTGCTGCTGCTTCCACTACAGTATAGCTATCTCACTGTAGATCACCTGTGTTGCAGCAATCACAACAACACGTCAGACGGGTTGTGCAGAGTCCCCAGTTGGCCATGATATACAAATATTTATCCAACTGATAAGGAACCGCCAACATAAGCAGATAACCTCCTGCGTCAGGACTCTTTTGTCTGTACAGTCTCAGCAATTACAAAATATTTTCCTTTTTCCTCTCTCTTTTTCTCTGTATAAACTTGCTTTTAATGCGTTATTAGGAGACTCCCTAAGCTGCTTTAGTCAATGACTGTTTGTGGAGTCTGGAAAAGAAAGAGGAGAGATGGGGGGGGAACCGGAGTGGGAGGAGGGTTTCCACACACACACACACACACACGCACACACAAAAAGAAAGAATGAATGAAGGCTTGATTTTCCTCGCAATCCACGGAACAAATAGCTAACATTTAACGTTTACACCCTGCCTGGCGACTCTCTGGCGCTGCGGGGCCGAGCCGAGCCGGGCTAAAGTGTCCCGAAAGCCTTTGGAGGGGTGTAAGTCCCCGGCTATCGGGTTCTCCAGATCCCCTTTAAATGACTGTCAAAGAGGCAAATATCAAATTGCATGGGGGTCTCACTCTCCCCGCCCTCCTGCTCCCTCTCTTTCTCTCTCTTTCTCTCTCTCTCCTCTCTCTCTGTGCCAGCCTGGCACCACCAGTACTGCGTTACTGTAATGGGATTACTTCTGCAGGAGAGCAGGGATTCTTTATTTTCAGCGTGTGAATTTAGCTGTCATCATTCATATTTAAAAAACAGACACCATCATCAGGCAAATATGAAGCTTTATTTGAAAAGAAAGGTTTTCTTTCTTTTTTTAACAATAGGGTTTTCCCAATTATAACAAACATTATATATTAATAAAATGGTCAGTCTTGACAGCAAATATAGTATACCATCAAATGATTATGCAAGTAAATAATAAAAAATAATAATAATTAAAACAGAAATTAATATGTTACGTACATAAATCTTATTCCAGTTACCCAACCCCAGTCTTTGGCTTTACTGAAAGATTTTCTTTTTTAAGTTTTTTATCCTTTTTTAATAATTGATCACGCCTTGTCAATGTGGAGAGTTTGCAGCACTATTTACTGAATTTACAGCCCAGTTTGAGACATAAATAATATAATAAACAATCAAAATAAGAAGCAATAATGTGCAATTATGACATTAAAATGAACAGAGTTGAGGATACATTTGAAGTGTATTTATACTGGTGGTTTCTTATTGCATCACTGGTGACTACAAGTTACAGTAACCAGGGCCCTCTCCAGCCCTTTTGGTGCCCTGAGGCAAAATTTGGATTTGGAGCCCCCACAGAGGTGAAAAGTGTATTTCTGTCTTTCTTTATTTAGTTACTTGTTCATTTGTTACATCAATGCAGAAAATGAGGAAGGGCGCCCACCGGTATTTTTATCTATTTATCTATTTATCTATTTATCTATTTATCTATTTATTTATTTATTTATTTATTTACTTATTTTTTATTTTATTTTGTGTTGTTTTGGAGGGTGACCAGCTCCCCCCAGAAGGTGGCGCTCTGGGCGACCGCCTACATGGCCTTAAGCAGACCCTGACAGTAACACCACTATAATGAATTCTGAAAAGAGTTAATAATGCTGTTGTGAGTCTACAATGACCATAACCTCACAAACTTTCAGTCTTTTCAGGTTTTAGTACATCAATAGCAAAAGACATGTATGTTTATTTGTTTTTGTTTTGTTGTTAGCACAATTACAAGACAGTAACGTTACATATTCACTTTACAACAACAACAAGAACACCATCAGCAACAAGATTTCACAACATTAAAACACATCAAGTGTTTGCGTTCATGTGATGAGGACATGATTGGGTTGATGTTAGCCATCATTTCATGTTGAATATAAAACCAGCAAGGCTGCAGCACTCTCTTCTGTACTGATATTGTATACTAATATTGTAAAATAAACATATTATACACAGCCATTAATGCCATACGTTTAAGAAGATAGATGTTGAGCTGAAGATGAAGCACTAAAGCTGATCATATGGTGCATAAACACACGTTTGTTGCACCTTTTCAGCCCAATATATACTGTATATCATTGTGTTGCTATAAGACACGTATTCTTTAATAACTGCAAACTCTGTTCCTCTGTGATGTTGTGGTCCAATGATGCAAATAAACAACAATTAGCCTGTATTTCAGAAGAAAACATCCCTTAAAGGAAGTGAATTCAGTGTGATGCTACTGAACCTCATCATTCAGATTTATCTCCACAGATAAATGCAAAGCCAAGGTTATAAAAAAATCCACACTATACTAATTTTACCACACTCCCCACTTTCCCAAATTAGACACACGGCCGTGTTGAAAATAACCCAGTGTATAGCCTTATCTACAGAAGGCCTATGCATTGTCATTAATCTTCACCAGGCTAATTAAATTAATCCATCGCCTCTTGGCATTGGAATATAACGACCACCACTAAATCCGCTGCAGGATAACGGATTTGTTTTTAGTTCTCTGCTTCTGCTGCTGCTTTAATAGCTTACAAACAGCACCAGGATTCATTATCAGTGTAATTTCCTTTATTTTCTGACAGATGATTCATAATAAAAGCACACCTTTTAGGTTGCAGTGTGTTGTTTTGTTTTTTTTATGAGTGGAAGGAGGTTGTAGAGTTGTGCTTTTGATTGACAGTCCGTCCGCGGGATCATGTTTAATCCCTGCCTCTCTCGAGCCTGTTCAGAACTCATTTCTCCACCACGAGATGGGGGACTCAGATGGTTGCCAGGGCAACGGTGATAGTGCTAAGCCATTTCCATTTTCTGCGAATGAGGGAGGGGTGGTGGGGGGGGGGACATTTGCAACAGAGGTCGTCACAAAGTCATTCACAAACACAGTGGAGGGGCTCATTACTCTGAAGGAAACAGATTACTAGTTACTTTACTCAGGAGGGGCATCACTCCTCCTTACTCTGTGGAAGAAGTACGCACACCCCTTTTCTTA
Source organism: Sebastes umbrosus (assembly GCF_015220745.1). Classification (NCBI taxonomy): domain Eukaryota; kingdom Metazoa; phylum Chordata; class Actinopteri; order Perciformes; family Sebastidae; genus Sebastes; species Sebastes umbrosus. The sequence goes on from NC_051291.1 coordinate 8,509,773, forward strand.
AGAAAAAGTACCAATATCCAGATGTGCAAATCATTAAATACAAGTAAAGGTCCTGCATTTAAAATACTACATCTTAAGTAGTAGTATTATCAGTATTTAAAGTATAAAAAGCACTCGTTCGGCAGAAAAAGATGGCCCCTGTGACTGATGTGTTATTATATATGTCAGTTTATGAAAGTAGTTTAAACTAGTGGTTTCCAACCTAAGGCTTGGGGCCCCTTAACAGGACCTCAGGAAAAATCTGGGGGGCCGTGAGATGAATAATGAGGCAGGAAAGAAGAAAAAAGTTCTGCTTCACAACTTTGTATAATTTGTTAGGTTCTCGGCTAATCTAGAGGACCACAATGGAAATAAGTTTCCTTTACCTTAATTGTGTTATCCTTAAAGCTGCAGTGGGTAGAAATGGAGAAAATATGATTAAAAATAAGTTATTTTTATAAAACGGTCACTATATCCTGACATTAGTGCATGAGACAGGCAATCTGAAAAAAATCATGTGCCTCTGTGTCCTCTGGTGTCCTCTGGTGTCCTCTGGTGTCCTCCAGTGCTCCTAACAGCATCTGCAAGATTTCACAGACCGGAGGAAAACAACCAATCAGAGCTGATCTGGAGCCTGCCGTCTCTGAGTAGCTGTCAATCACATGCAAACTCCAATCAAACGGTCAAACTAGGCAGCGCTGATCAAATATGAATCAATATTCTGTTACTGTAATGCCTATTTCTCACCTCAAATGTTTCCAGAAACATGTTGTAGCGTTCTGTTTAGCTGTAAAATGAGAGAGTTTATAACCCGGCCGACATGTTGAGATCTGTTGTGGAAATACTAAGCACCGCCCACCAGCCGGATCACAGCCAATAGGAACGCTCTCTCTCTCTCTGAAATGACCTGTGATTGGTCAAAGTCTAGATTTTTTAAAGCCTGAAAACAGAGCCATGAGGAGGTGCAGAAGTCTAGTTTTTCAGAAAAAGACTTCTCTGAGCGAAACACACAACAACACACAGCCCAGATCAAGCAGTAAAAAAAAAAACGTTTCATTTCTCTGTAGGCTCCTTTCGATAATGTTGTCAGACACTTCAAATCTGAGCCTGTCAGTGGCAAAAACTAGCACTTTTAGTGGATGTAAACTGACGGTACCAGGTTGCCCCAAATGATTACATTACAGCCCGTTTAGTGGCTGCCGTCTGCATCGTTCTTCCTCAATGCTGAACCAATTTCAAAAAGTATTGTCCCCATTAGTCACTTAGATACAAAAACATGTGACAATAGGGTTGAAAAATACCAAAGTTACCCTTTAAGCATGGTAAAACTGACATGTTACATGTTTCCATCCACTTTATTTCCTTGGTGTCTCTTTAGAGAGACCGATGCATCAGCATCCAGTGATGGCGTCCATGAGAAGGTAAAGATGAACCGGCCTTTCTGATCAAAGCGTCTATAAAGCTCAAGGCTGGCCTTCCTTTAGACGGGCATGTTGCCTTTATTCTGAGGGCACCAAACACACACACATATATTACACACATGTCTTTGCTTTCAATCAGGCTGCACAAACCTGCCATCTTTCTTTTTGGCATTTTAAATCAACTCTACCTGCATCTGGAATCGTGCACCGTCTCCCCGAGGTGCTGCTTACACACAAGCAGGTTGACGGTGTCAGCGTGCCGGCAGGGTGTTAATGCACTGCTTGTTAGTTTTAATTAAGTAGCCTATAGCCTAGTGATCAGCAAGATCAAGGGCAGTTATTTAAATAAGAAGCACACCAGGCCTCCAGTAAACTGCAGGCGGGAGTGTTGGCTCCTTCTCTCCATCACCTGGCCTCATTAATTCAGAAACATCTTTGCCTTTCGGTTGACTTCGACACCACACCTGTCAGAACATAGCCCACTCCTCAGTCAGTCCTGGCATCAGTGGTCTCATAATTTTATTTTCACAACCGACCAACTTTGTTTCTCAGCGGAGAGCCACGGGCGTCTGCAGAGTTTATTTGGTCTGTGTCTACATGATAAAGAGGAAAGTTAGGTGAAGGACAACAATCTGGTGGAGGAGAGTGATCAGGAGGAGTAATGATAATAAGGCTAATAAGGTATCTCTCTCCAGCACATTGTTGAAGAGTTTGCATGTCGCCTATGAGGCTGCTTAAATTAAGCCACATCCAGCAGGTTTTTTTTTTTTTTTTCATATTGAATATGCAAACATATTTGACAACGAATAGTGTAATTGCAGATGATGCTTTAGGCCCGTCTTTAAAAGGAAAAAAGCTTTGAGAATATTCAAACTGCCCTCCTTTCACATCACATCCCCAACAGCTTTTGAAAAGCTGATGTTTAAAAAGAAATTGATAAAGGAGAGAGAAGATCCACGGGCGGAGCAGATAGAAGAGTTGCTCTCAGGCGAAAACGGAGTCTGACGCAGTCAACACATCTGATGAAAGGTCGGGATATTGTTTCAAGAGTAAGCAGAATGAAACTGTGAGTTACAGATTGTTGAAGGAAAAATGGGTCTATTATGCAGTTTGAACTTTTAGAAGAACATTTATTACTTTTATCAAAGAGAACAGACGCCAGATTTTGAATGGCTGCTTTCTGTGACCTCACATTATTATCATTAACATGTTATCAAATCATGCTGTATCCAATTATTGATGTAATTTATGTCAGTTTCTAATGATGATATGTTGAAATACATGCTACAATCGATTAGTCGACTCATCGGTTGTTTTGGTCTTATAAGATTTCTTTAGTCAATTAGTCTTTTTTCATGCTGAATGACTTTTTTCCAAGAAACTTATGAGCACATCTCTGGTAAACACAAGATTTAAAGCGGTGCTTTTGTGTGATTCTTTGTGGAGAAACTCAGTTTTACAGATCTGTCGACAAACTCGTACAAGTGTTAGTCAACTAAGAATTTCTTAGGTCGAGGACAGCCCTACTACTTGCACACAACAACGGATTTAAGCTTTATTCACTGTCTATTTTGATCATTATTGTATGGAGATTGGTCCAGAGTTTTATGTAATTATTCCAATTATTGAATTTTACCTTCCAATTAGGTTTAAAAGACCCATTTGAATATTAAAATTACGTCCTTATTTTGTCTAACAGCATAAAAGAATGAGCATGCACACATTGGGCTGTAAGTTATAACATTATGCAATTTTAAAAACACTGCGTAGTTATTTAATGTTGAATTACCCTCTAATTTTCAGACAAAACACCCACTTTTTTTGCTTTTTCTTCTACAGCTTTCTCAGATAGCCTTGAGATGCAGTTGAAAGTTCTGGAAAAGGTCAGTAAGGGGACCTTGAGTTGAGAAAATTCTGTCAACATGTTGTTTCCGAGGACAAGAAGGAACTTTAACTGGTCTGTTTTTGACCACTAGTAGCCAAGTGTTTGGGTTTCTGCCTACAAATAACTTTATTCTAGAAGCAAATTCAATTTAGATTTCATTAGCTGTGAATTAAATAGTATTTAAAGCAGAAATTCTGAATACTTTACCTTTTTTTCTTTCTTCTTGAGGTCACGTTTTGTCCTGCGAGAACCCCTCGGAGGATTATTCATGATCAAAGATAGCGGCTAAACAAAAAGAATCAAACCTTTCTGAAAGCCAACTGAAACATATTAAGACATTATTCATAGCAGGCAGGAGCCACTGAGATTGTAGATAACCTCATAAATAATTCCCAAAAAATATTGCAATTCTCGCATATTCTACCACATTACACGACATTCAAACATAAAACCATGTCTTCTGACGTACAGGTCCCAGTAGATGTACTCAGGCCGCTGCTCATTAGACGCTATAATCTTATCTGCTTCTCTTCCTTCAATAACATATCCATCACTAACTGTTATCCATGAAAACAGATTATGTTATTGTTAGATCTCCCCGACCTCAAAGTATTTCTTCCAACCAAAACAACAGGTGTAAGATGAAAAGTGTGAGGTTGGACGACAGAGAAAGTGATGTTGTTTTTGTGACAATGAGGACTTGATTGGAGTGTTACCTTTTAACCTCGTCGGCGAGGCACTGTGGCGTTCCTGTGGCAACTCTTCCTCTTGATGAAGGATGGCTTTTTAAAACTGTTTGATGATGAAAACGAGAAGCATATTCGAGGTTGGAAAGATAAACTGTATGTGAACGATTGCTGTAATTGTATAGTTTATATACATATCACACATATACATCAGCACACAAATGTACAAATGGCTTAACAGATTTGGCCCAAGTTCTCGCAGCATGAGAGGAAAATACTCATGTGGAAAACATTCCTTATCAATTCTCCAACATACAGCGGCAAACTGCTACCGTCTGTCTGCTCGCGCCTGTGTCATTTTTTTCCCCGAAGGAAACGGGAACAGATTGCAAAAATAAAAAGGCCACAATTTTCCTTTGATTGGTCTTATCATAGAGCAGAAATCTCAGATTGTTCTGGCCCCATCATTAAGTGTAGGGACATTACAGCCAAATGTATGAAAAGGTTATGAGAGCTATCAAGAGAGAGGTGACATCATGAGCAGTGGCGGATTCAAGCTGTCTGACGGGGAGGGGCGGAAAAAATAAAAAAAAGGGCACCAGCTGCATGCAATGGGGAATGATTTCTCCATTTTAAGGGCACCCTAGAGGGCACTTCATCAGGTTTTCTCTACTGGAAGGGCACCCTAGAGGACACTTCATCATGTTTTCTTCATTTAAAGACACTATAGAGGGCACTTTATCACACTTTCTCTACTGGAAGGGCACCCTAGAGGGCACTTTATCACGCTTTTTTCACTGGAAGGGCAACCTATAGGACACTTTATCGTGTTTTCTCCACTGGAAGGGCACCCAAGAGGGCACTTCATCATGTTTTCTTCATTTAAAGACACTATAAAGGGCACTTAATCACGTTTTCTCTACTGGAAGGGCACCCTAGAGGACACTTTATCATGTTTTCTCCACTTGAAGGGCACCCAAAGTGCACTTTATCATGTTTTCTCCACCGGAAGGGCACCCAAAGTGCAATATATTATGTTTTGTCCACTGAAAGGGCACCCAAAGGGCAATTTATCACGATTTCTCTACTGGAAGGGCACCCTAGAGGAAACTTAATCACGTTTTCTCTACTGGAAGGGCAACCTAGAGGACATTTTATCATGTTTTCTCCACTTGAAGGGCACCCAAAGGGCAATTTATCATGTTTTCTCCACTGGAAGGGCACCCTAGAGGACATTTTATCATGTTTTCTCTACTGGAAGGGCAACCTAGAGGACACTTTATCATGTTTTCTCCACTGGAAGGGCACCCAAAGGGCAATTTATCATGCTTTCTTTACTGGAAGGGCACCCTAGAGGACATTTTATCATGTTTTCTCTACTGGAAGGGCAACCTAGAGGACACTTTATCATGTTTTCTCCACTTGAAGGGCACCCAAAGTGCACTTTATCATGTTTTCTCCACCGGAAGGGCACCCAAAGTGCAATATATTATGTTTTGTCCACTGAAAGGGCACCCAAAGGGCAATTTATCACGATTTCTCTACTGGAAGGGCACCCTAGAGGAAACTTAATCACGTTTTCTCTACTGGAAGGGCAACCTAGAGGACATTTTATCATGTTTTCTCCACTTGAAGGGCACCCAAAGGGCAATTTATCATGTTTTCTCCACTGGAAGGGCACCCTAGAGGACATTTTATCATGTTTTCTCTACTGGAAGGGCAACCTAGAGGACACTTTATCATGTTTTCTCCACTGGAAGGGCACCCAAAGGGCAATTTATCATGTTTTCTCCACTGGAAGGGCACCCTAGAGGACATTTTATCATGTTTTATCTACCAGAAAGCGGCATCCAAGAGTGCACTTTTGCTGCAGTTTGTTCGAACATGGGGCACCAAGAGTCCACGAGTGATCATGAGTACATTGCTGTGTTCAGTGAACGAAAGATTGGAAAATATCCAAACAGCCCCGGCTACAATACGGGAACAACCTCTGTTGAGGAGATTGCAACAAAAGTATTTTGTATTCAGGGATGTCAACCTGTCTACTGAAAAGTAGAAGATGGATGAAAAAGGAGACAGAGCCTGAATAACTAGAAGCCCCACAGGCATCTGCCACTCATCTGCCACTCAACCGATGCAGATCCGGTTTGATTTTTAACTCCTTAATACTTGATTGTATTATCTGGGGCGTGATAAAAATAAGTCACTGTTTTCAGCCCAGAGCAACAGAATGTCAGTCAAGAAGCCGCGGCAGAGATATGCTAAAAGGCTTTCTGTGCTGCCGGCGCAGACACGCAGATACAGAGCAGATTATGCTTTATTAGCTGTTCATGGAGACTTAATTGTGAGATCAAAGTTAACAGTGTGTTCCATCGGTGCGAGGCAGAGCAGATTTCATTAGGCTGAGAAATATCAGTGCAATAATAGTGTCATCTGCACACAGCAAGTTCACAACTCAGAGTGTCTTAATAATACTTTTTGGGACAATTTGGAGGCGGAAATTCAGCCACATGCAGCCAGTTGGATGGCAAAATATATTAAGAATGTTTCAGAATTCACAATAAAAGAGTTTACGATACAGAAAATATTTCTAAGTGACAAATACAATTGAATTAGGCATGATGGCTTTATTCAAATGAGTCAGAAGTTTGTTGCTCAGTGTTAGCCGTACGTATATACTGTAATATCACATTATATTGTGTATTGTACAACCAGTGGTGGAAGAAGTATTCACATCTTTTAATTAAGTAAAAGTGGCAATACTACATTGTAAAAATACTCTGTCATAAGTAAAAGTATTACATTCAAAATCATACTTAAATTAAAGTAGTGATTATTTAGAATGGCCCATTTCGGAATCGTATATATTGTATTAACTGGATTATAATTAGTGATGCGTGAATGTGTACATCACTTTAATGTTATGGGGCTAATTTGAATTACTTTATATCAGGGGTTCTACCGGCCGCTCAATTTTTTTGTCTGCCACTTCTGAAATTTATGCAGCACGCTTTAGTATTGTAAACAAGTACGTATTGTTAATGGTACCAACAGTAGAAATATAGAATATACCATGTAACCTTAAACCTGGACTATTTTCAATTTAGGAATTGCTTTTTAACAATAATATTTCTTAATGTAAAGAAAACATGGTTGGCATTACTTGATTCATGTTTTGCATTAATAATCTACGTCTTTAAAGTAACTAATAAATGTAGTGGAGTAAAAAATTACAATATTTGCCTCCAAAATGCGGTGGTGTAGACTATAAAGAAGCTAAAATAGAAATACTTAAGTAAAGTTACAAGTACTGTATAATCAATATTGTACTTAAGTACAGTACTTGGGTAAAAGTACTTCCACCACTGAGTACAAGATACTGCATGGGTGAGAAATTGATAGAAATACTTGGAGAAACAAAGATGTGAGTAGTTACAAACAGATCAGGAGATGAAGTACTCAGAGCTCAGCTTGCAGAAAATCAGGAGTTTGGAGATCTTGAAAGACGCCGAAGAGGCCAAAACGGTACGGGGAGGCTAAAAAGAGACATGTATTTCAAGTTTTATTCCAGGCCCATAGTGCGAAGATTATACTCAGCTTTGCAATACATTAGTATGTTGAAGTTTCAGCTTGTGATGTGCAGTGACTTCTGGTCAGTGGCAGTAGTTAGTAGCTACATTAGCACCCTATAAAATCCTCACCCTATATAAACATTTAGCAGGGTGAAATTCAGGATGGTTGGTAGTTTTTAGCTTTGTAATGCAGCAGCTACATGCATGGATCTGTATATTTAATTTGCGTATTTGTCCCTTAGATATATTTTAAGTGTTGTGGCCTCCAGATCTCTGCAATTAACGCATAATGTTATTACTACTGACAGGAATCATTGCCAAAATTATGAACATAACATCCAAGTTGTAATAAACCATCATTATCCTTTAAATAGACCGTGTTGTGTCATGTGAATGTAGCTGCTGCTCAGGGAACAGCAGCATTATGATGTAGTTTTTCAACAGTCTTACTTTATAGACCGACTCGCCTTTTCCTTTGCCAGTCAGAGAGACGTCCTCTCTGCAGAAAGCGCGCTCTTTTATTACACAGACTGCAGGATTGGATTTCTCCTGGAAGAGAAAACACTTTCTAGTGAAACAGATGAAGGAAAGCTGAATATTTTGTCTTTATTATAAACTTTTTTTGTTCTGTTACATACATCAAAACTCTCTTCTCTAGATTGGATCATCCAGAAATAACAGATTATGTCAACAGCAAGTGAAATCAGTGGGCTGACTCTGTACTGTATGTCCCAGCATCCCGTCTGTGGCTGCCAGGTAACCACGTGATTGACAGGCCACATACTAACATGAGCCCCTCACAGGAGGTGTGGCAGACTGCCACTGTTGCCGTGGCGCTGACCCTACACGACCTCTGCTGTAACTGGCCGGTCTCAGATGGCCGACTCATTTTTTATGTCTTATCTGAGCGACAACGTCCTCTCTCGCCACCTCAAACATCACGCACACACGTATCGGTTTACTCAAATACATACATAACACTCACGTAAAGCGTCAGCTCAGTGCGGCTGACAGCTCTCTGACCCACCGCCGGCTGATAAGCACCCATCATCTGCAGAGAGGGGGAGCTGTGGGGGGGTCGGCCTGTTGAGGAGTTGACCCCGTGACCTCATGAAGCTGGAGGTCGGAGGGTGGGGCTAATGACGGCATGGCATCAATGGAGATCTGTTTTGAGGAGTGAAGACACGGAAGTCTGATACCTACTTAGTTCGTCATCCTTCAGGTGTTTTTGAAGGCGGAAGATAAAAAGGGATAGTATAGTGGTATATATTCCAATATTATATTATATATTTATATTTTTTTAAATATCTGTTGATTATTGTCTCGATTAATCGATTAGTTCTTTGGTCTATAAAATGCCAGAAAATATTCTCATTTAAGAAGCTGCAATCAGAGAAGTCTGACTTTTGTTTCTTAAATATTAAATATTCAAACTGATTAATAGATTATCAAAATAGTTGGCACTTAATTTAATAGTTGACAACAGATTCATTAATCGTTGCAGCTCTAGAGAGGTTTATGTAAATATCCTCTTACAGTGTATTTAATGTTATATCATGACACTGATATACTGTATATTGTGATACATTCTCTACAAGAAACGATTTATGGCTAAAATAACCAGAAAGAAATATATGTTTTTTTACTAATCTAGCTAATCAAATACTTAACAAAACAAAGTACTTTGTCACATTGATGCAAAAAAAATATTATAAATGCAGTATTGCAATAAAGAAGTCGTGCTGATATGGACTTCAGTGCAAAATCTATGACAACAGATACATTTATATCACCTCACAGCATCCTAATGTTGCCCAATTCTAAAACCAGGTGCAAATTTGATTAAAAAAAACATTTACACAACAAGAACTGTGCTGTTTAACTATTTCTGTTTTTTTACAGAAAAAGAAACTGGTGTATAATACAATAGAAAATAAGCAATTTGTGTGCTTCTTAATTGCCAACATTAACAAACCTGTTGCAGCATCAGGAAACATTACTAACAAATTTAGTTTCTGTCTAATTAGCGTCAATTCAGTTTAATGGCTTTATTGACATGAAAGTTAAAAAAAAATGTTTTTGTCAAAGCATCAAAGTACAAATGATAAACTATTTGTAGAATACACAAAACAGTAATATTACCAATAACAAAAAACAGATACAATACAATATATAACATTAAAACTGTCCAAATGTGTGTGTGTCTTGGGATCATTGCTGCTTTCGGTTGTTGAGCTTGTGTTTGCATTTGGATCACAGACTGTATCTTTAAGGTTAAGTAAACAAGTGTTTCTTGATTTAGGCATTTTTAATGAACTTGCAGTGAGGAAATCATCATCCAACAATGGACAACAATGACTATAAAAGGCCAATGTTATCTCCTTATATAAATCTACCCTTCACCCTACACCTGTGTCACCCTCAGTGCACATGCCGCCTCCGTTTAGCTTCATTAGACACATCAGACATTGCAGCAGGTGATTCTGTTGTAGACGTGCAACAAGTGTGTGACAGAAAGAAAACGGCCTGCCTGCTGAATCAAAGAGCATCAGAGAGCGGGAGCAGATTGAGGGAATAATAGTGTTGTGTCACTCTGCGGTTTTGGGGAGGAAAAGATGAAATGGGCTTTTAGTAGTGGAGGAAACTGAGGAAATCAAACACTTCCTGGCTTTAAAGTGGAAACAGCGGAGACTTCCTCCCTCATATGCAGGTAGAAGGAGGCTCCATCAGGGAGGAACAAAGACGGCAGAGTCTAAACACGCAGCTTTACGCCGTCACCATCTCGCCGCTGGACGACACACACACAGAGAGCTTGTGTGTGTGAGCGTCTACATGTGTGTGTTTGGTGTGTCTGCCTCTCTTGGGGTGGTAACACACACCGAGCCGGTGCCGTTTGGTGGGTGGGGGGGGGGCTCTGCGGTGATTTCAGTGGAGCTCATTCCACAACCGGTCACAGGGTTAAGTGCCGCAGTCATACACACACATGCAGACACACACACATATGAACACTGGAGCCATTGAGTCGAATGTACAGAGTAGACGCCACCAGAGGGGGGGCCCACACACACACACATACACACACACACACACACACTCACACAGTATACATGGAGCTGAAAGGAGAGTGTGACCACACAGGCTGCGGGAGTTTTACGACCAACATCCTTTAATTTTCATGTAATTCTGAACTATTGTAGACACTGAACTTGAGGTAATTATAACAGCCGGAAGCTCTTCAATGAGAGGTGGAACTAGTTAAAGGGCCGGTTCACCCCAAATAACAAACTCACCTAAACGTGAGTGGTGTCTCGCCCTGCAGAAATTGCAAAGACAGATAAGCCAAAATTCATGTACTTGTTTAAATTAACCAGCAAGTAACAAAGATGAGGCCATTATGTGTGAGGGGTGACGCAGGTTTTGTTGCAGACTTTGCAGTCTGACCGCTCTGTAATTGTTTTATTTGTCAAACATGGACAAGGACTGAACTGGCCCAGTAAATTGTTTTATATTAAAGCTGAAGTAGGCGAGATTGGAGCAAATATGATTAAAAAAAGTTATTTTATAAAACGTGACAGTAGTACATGAAACAGGTAACCTGAATCAAATCATGTTCCTCTGTGTCCTCTGGTGTCCTCCGGTGTCCTCCGGTGCTCCTAACGGCATCTGCAAGATTTCACAGACCGGAGGAAAACAAGCAGTAAGAGCTGATCTGAGGTCCGCTGTCCAGCTGCTGTCTACGAGAGCCGGCTGTCAATCACTTGCGAACTCCGACCAAACGGTCAAACTAGGCCGCGCTGATCAAATATGAATCAATATTCTGTTACTGTAATGCCTATTTCTCGCCTCAAATGTTTTCAGAATCATCTTGTAATGTACTGTTTAGCTGTAAAATGAGAAAGTTTGTGACAATCTGGTGAAAGAAGTTCTGGTCACATGTTCCAATAGGAACACTCTCGCAATGAAATTACCTGTGATTGGTCAAAGTCTCCCGTCACGGGCTAGATTTTTTAAAGCCTGAAAACTGAACCATGAGGAGGTGCAAAAGTCTAGTTTTCTCTCAGAACACTTGAATACAACAATATGCTAAAAGGTTATTATGGACTTTTTGCCCAATGATGCCAAAAATATACTGCCTACTGCCACTTTAAGTAGCTTTAAGCTAAATAAAACTTCACTTTTCTATTTCTTTGTTTCTTTTACCATAGCCATTGGAACATATTTGTTTCTGATTGGCTGGCAGTTGTTCACTTAAATCATATCTGGACACCTCATATATGTATTTGGTCAACAGTTTCACTAAATCAAATACTATGGTGGCCCTGATAGCGCAACGCGCAGCAAGAAGCACCACACGACAGCAGAAACTGAGAAATATGTTTCCTTCAAAACGTAATTCAATAGTTTCATTGTATGTGAACGTGATCTAAGATCATTTTGGAGCGTATACTCCAACCTCCGATTGTATAGAAGTCTATGAGAAAATGAGCCTACTTCTCACTTGATTCATTACTTCAGTAAACATTGTAAACATGAGTTTACAACTGTATTAAACCTCCATAATACTCTCTAAATGTAAAGTGAAAGTTGACAAAAATGGGCCCTGTTATTTTTGTACATCAGGGTGCTTTGTTGTGTGTTATCTCTTTTACGATTTAGTGAAGCAATATCATGTTTATAATATAAACACATTTCCTCGTAACTCAACACTTTTTCATAGACAAGAAAGAAATCCGTCAGTTAGTCATAGTTTAAGAAGTATAGGTTGACATATCAATACTATTATATACTTTAACACATACAGCCCGTTGATTACTGAGCTTCTGAGAGCAGATCATGTAGACGGATGTATCAAAGTGTTACTATTCTGACCCTATATATTACAGCCCTACAGACAGTTGGATGGTGGATGTTGTGGTTCCTACAGCTCCAGTGGAAGCTAGTGTGGTAGTGTAGCTTGGCTGGGCTGCAGAGCATCTGTCTTTGTGTCTTTGTGTCTGGGGTAAACCCCTGCTGCTGCCGAGCTTTTGTCTCTTCCTGATCGGCTCTAATGCTGCAGCACTAATTGTTTAACACAGAAACACGTCTTTTCTCCCTTTAATGTTTTTGTTTTTATTGTCGTCGATGCATTTATTACAAAACCTTTGTGGATTTTGAACACACGCCTCCCCTCGCCCCTTCCCCTTCCTCCTCCTCCCCTCTTCATCATCCTCCCTTTGCTCTCTCTCTCTCTCTCTCTCTCTAAAATGCCCGCCCTGAGAAAGAGAGGGAAAAAAAGAAAATGTGAACATCAGCAGAAAAACGGATGTCTGGCAAGTTGCATCATTTTCAGAAACAAACAGTGTGAAACCGTGTTAGCCAGCCTATTAGCATATATACATAAAGACCGTGTGTGCGTGCCCGTCTCCAAAATAAAAGGAAAACACAAAAAGAGACGAACGTTACTCTCCGCTACCCGTGACGGACGTTTCTCAAAGAGATAGCGCTCTGGGTAAACATGTGATCGCCACAGATCCAATCAGCTCAAACAAAGGGGATAAGCAATGGAGCTGGGTGAATTTGATCATGTGTGTGTGTCTGTGTGCGCACGGTAATGTAGGTGTGCATCCGTACTATAATGTGCCCGTGTTGTTCATAGTAAAAGTGCAGAAGAAAAGAGGGAGCCAGGCGCCACTGTTATCATTTGCATCATAATGGTAAACTGATATGAATAGTGCTGCGTCGATGCTAAGCTCTTAACGTGCATGGAAATTGCTTACCTTCAAGAAATGTGTCGCCACGTTCATGCTTATGCGCGAGTATTGTTTCGTGGTTTCATCATACTTTTTCTCACAACACACACAAAAAAAAAGTCTCGCCGAGGTATCGTAGGAGTTGATTTAGAGGCCGCTGGTGGAGACGCGGACGCCTCCTGAAATAGGTAACATGAATATAAGAAGGCAGAAATTTGGGTGAATCAACTTTTCATTTCGGGTTTGTTTTGTTAAGTTTGAAATAAACTGTCAGACTTTTGAGCTGAGGAGAGGAAGACATGCACAGAGGCTGAGAGATGAAGAGTTTTCCTGGTCGTTCAGGTAAATCCAGTTTATTACAACCTGGATTTTATTTCCATATGATTGGCCATTGTTTCTAACCATTATAACATATTACTCTCTAAGTTAATTGATGGGAACACATGCTGAAGAAGTCCAAAGGGGAAAGAAACACGAGCACTCAGACAGGTTGTAAACAAACCCAGATGTTAGTCAAACTGACAGCAGTGCTTATTTATTTGTTAATTGCAAAAGCACAATATCAACTATAGAAATAGAATACGAGTAGAATAGACATTACCATTCAAATCAACATAGCAGGATGGTCAGAGTTGCCACCATTTTTATGTGTGCAGTTGCCATTGCAACCGTTGTAGTGGCCTAACCTAACTTCCGTATAAACTGACTTGCGGAAAGTTGTGAACTCACTCATGCCAGCAAGACGTGTAAAACAACAGCGTCGGCGTCTAGTGTGTGTGTGTGTGTCCATTCCGGCTGTCCCTTTTTACAAGTGATCACTGTAAGAAAGAAAGTATGAATTGACCTCAACAGACATTGATTCAGCTCTGTGACCACGTCGGCTGCCGGCTTAGCGTCAAAGCAACACACTTTACGGCTCCACTGACATGTTGTCACCATAACAACTAACAACAATCGCCACTTTCTTTTGTACTAATCAAATTACCACAGCAAACAGTTAAATGTCCCTTCTGCTCATATTCTATATCAATATCAACTGAAGTGCATCATTACCTTAAAGAAATGATAACCAAAATCTCAAAAATGAGGCCTAAGTTCAAATAAATATATTTTATGATTGAGATTTTTCTTTTCTGCCTATCCGTTTTTAATTGGGCTGTCCTCGACCAAATAAATTCTTAGTCGATTAACACTTAGTATAGGATTTTGTTGACTAATCGATTAGTTGATTTAATCGTCAGATCTGTAAAACTGAGTTTCTCCACAACGAATCACACTTTAAATCTCATGTTTACCAGAGATGTGCTCAGAAGTTTCTTGGAAATAAGTCATTCAGCCTGAAAAAAAAGCATAAAAGACGACTAATCAACTGAAGAAATCTGAGTCGACTGAGACCAAAACGACCGATTAGTCGACTAATCGACTAAGAGGGGGCAGCGCTATGATTTGCTTTTATCTGTTTGTGATTTTTAAAGCAACTCTGTTACTGCATTTTTAAAAAAGTGCTCCAGAAATAAAGTTTATTATTTAATATTATCATTCAAAAGGCAATGAAAACATTAGAGGACACATCCAAAGACACAGAGCGTTCAACAACGGGATCACCCCCCCGCCCCCCTCTTTCTCATCTTTTCCCATCCAACCCCCACATCCTCCTTCCCTACAGTACCCACCTCTGCCTCCTCCCTCCATCATCTCCCCAGGAGGCTACAGAGGCCCTGTACATCCCCGATAAGACCTTCTCAGAGGGACAAAGGAGGAGGTGGTGGAGGGGGTAGGATGGGTGTTGGTGGTGGTGGTGGTGGTGGAGGAGGAAGGGGGGATGTGGGGCTTCAGGGTCACCTCAATGGCACGCTCCTGATAGCGCTATCAGCTTATGCTAATCACCAGCTAAGTGTTTCAGGACGAGAGGGAGCGGCGGGGCGCTATCCTAAAACATGCGCCTCCTACTTAACCTGCGCCATATCGCGATGAGCCCCGGCTCATTCAAACAGCCAGCGCTCTTTATTTAAAGAGCGACGACAGTGACGAGACACCGAGAGACGGGTCCAAATTGATTAATCGTGTCACAAATTGATGTTAAGCGCCATCGCAGATACAGCCCCCTTCTCTCTTTTTGTGACCAACTTGGCTTTTTTTGAGGGTATTGTTCTGCCAATAATGGCGAGGGTGGGAGGGGTGTCGGAGCCGCTTTGGATGTCTGACTGGATGGCGTGAATACAGAGCGGGCGTGTAATGTAATGTAAGGCGCCATTGTTACCTGGGCTTACTGTACATGACAGGTGGAAGATAAAGAAGTGTGCAGGCCAAGCTCCCCTCAACCTATATTTCAAGATGAAAAAAGTTGGCTGATAAACGCACCTCAGGAACAGAAGATTTAGATAAAAGTCCCAGTGAAAGTAGAATGGGAGACTTCAGTGTCTCAGTGAAGCATTTAGCTGCCGCCCAAAGAGAAGGATGAGACCTTTTGCTCCGTCACTTCAGTGCATTCATCTTGAATCTCTCCGTCAAACCTGCTCTACCTCTCCGCAGTCTCTTTATAACTCTGATTTATGCCCATTTAACCCTACGTCTTTCACAGTTTATAGTAAAACTTCATTCCTCTGTAGCTTCATAACTTTATCTGCCAAGTGTTAGGTTCAGGTACAGAACAGTAGAAGTGAAGCCAATGCTGAAGTGCCTTAAACCTGCATTCTTTCTAACAGCCAGCAGGGGGCGACTCCTCTGGTTGCAAAAAGAAGTCTGATTGTATAGAAGTCTATGAGTAAATGAGCCTACTTCTCACTTGATGTATTACCTCATTAAACATTGTAAGCATGAGTTTATGGTCTCAATCGCTAGTTTCAAGTCTTCTTCAATACAGCATGATGTTCATTTAGTAAATTATGGTCCCATTTAGAGTCAAATAGACCATAAAGCAGGGGATGCTTTAGGGCGGACTACCTTGTGATTGAAAGGTCGCTACCACAGCGTTGTCTGATGGGAGCTGTCTGTGTTTTCGTCTTACAACTTTAACCCTTTCACAGTGTGTTTTCAGTTCATGAAAGTTAATTGTAACATTCATTCATTGTAACAACGCTCTTGTCACTTCTGGTTCCAAAAAACCAAGATGGTGACGGCCAAAATGACGTTCTCAAGGCTTCAAAACCGTAGTCCACAAACCAATCGGTGATGTTACAGTGACTACCTCCACTTCTTATATATAGTCTATGGTCGGCCACCGTAATTCTTCTACGCATTTGGCACACCAAGTTGCAGTTAGTTGCAATCTGCAACCTCACCGCTAGATGCCGCCAGGTCCTACACACTGCACCTTTAAGTAAAAGTAATATTAAAAATATAAGTAAAAGTCCTGCATTCAAAATCTTACTGAGGTAAAGTACAAAAGTATTAGCATCAAAATATACTTAAAATACCAGAAGTATTAGGCCCATTTCAGAACAATATCGATTATATGACTGGATTATAATTTCTGATGCATTAATGTGTTCATCACTTTAATGCTGCAGCTGGTAAATGTGGAGCTCATTTTAATTACTTTATATACTGCTGAGTAGTTTAACTTATGATAATATATATTCATTTATTAGTTAATTTTGATTTTGTAGTAATAATCTAAATCTGCAAGGATATCAAATATGTAAAAAGTACATTATTCGCTTCCAAAATGTGGTGGGTAGCATAAAATGGAAATACAGTAGTAAAGTACAATTACCTCAAAATTGTACTTAAGTACAGTACAGTACTTAAGTACTTGTACCAAGGACTGTAAATTGTTGCCAGCACAAATTAAGGAGATCTAGCTAAGCATACTTCCTGCTCTGATCTTTCACATTAAAGGTCTTCCAGCAGCTCATAAAGCACAATCCTTGTCTCCCTTTCCTTGCCCGCCTTTAATGTGAAAAAAACATAAAGGAAGTGCAGCGCTTTACTGACAGTGTGTTAACAGTGGTCCAAAAAAACGGCAAAGTAGAAGTAGATTGGAAATAAATTCAAATTTGTTCATTATTTTTTAGACTATTTCAATCCTGTTTTGATTTTTATAATCTATGATTTCACCATTTATACTAACTCTCATTGTGATTGTGGCAGCTGGACAGTAGGAAGACTTGTGGGAGTAAATTAAACCGAAGTCAGGTGGGGACAAAAGTAGGATTTTGAAAAGTGAAGTGGACATGATCCCGCCTCGTCCCCGGTGGAAATTACGCCCTCGCCATCTCCTGACAAACCGGCTTCCCGGTGAACTCTGAAAATGAAGTTTGGTGCGGCGCCATATCTTCTCCTCTCTCCCCTGTCCATCTGTGTTTTCTCCTCCTTCCCTCAGTCTCTACTCCTGTTTAGATAGAGGAGCTTTGGGGAACCCGGGGGACAGGAGGTGAGGTCCACAGATAGAGGGCCCCATTGTGGTCCAACGGGAAATGCATTGTAGCTGGATTTGTCCAGTTTTATGTAAAAGCAATACTCTTTTCACCTGAACTAATACAAGCTGTGGCGTAAGCCCCTTACTGCCATGTGCTGCATTTTTCCCCTAATCTCTCTGGATTCAGCAGCGTCCCCACATACCTCAGGGCACTCACTGATAAAGCCTTAACTCTATACCACTCTCCCTCTCTCTCTCTCTCCGCACTCACCCAGCCTCCTTCGCAGTCTCTCGCCCCGTCTGCTCTTCCCTTTCCTCCTCTTTTCTCTTTCCCAGGACACCGATGAAGCAGCCTAGCAAAAAATTAAAGTGATCAAGAGATTTAGAGGAACGAGGAGAAAATCACTTTGTGAATTCCATCTAGGAGAGGAGATGAGAAATGTTGAGGGGAAAGAAGAGAAACGAGGAGAGAGAGAGAGAGAGGCAGTGGGATTTCTGAACGGAGAGTAAATCAACTTCAGCATCGTCTGCTGTTATGGGGAGACACACACCATGTTCAGCTACTGATTGATCACCAGGTCAAATGTCCCAAATTTCTTCTTTTTTCTCCTCTGTACACCTTAAATAAGAAAGAAAATACGAGGCACAATCATTACCTAAACACGCATCCAACAAATCTTCATCTTTGCCTTCTAAAACGACCCATTTGACCATTCAAACAATGATTCATGTGAGTGTTTTCTGACCCGCCACCTCTAAGCTCTGATTGAGTTAGACAACTAAAACTACTCGGTTACGGTTGCGTTAATATCGTGGTCATGATTAAAAGAAACCAGCGTTGACTGTGCAGGAATCGGGATGTGAACAACAGTTTCCTTTGTCAAAGTCGGACTCTTTGAGCTCTTTCTGATCTGCTCCATGGTTTAAGGTCGGGCAACTGCTTTGTTATGGTTAGAGAAAGATGACGGTTTGAGGAAAAACTACGTTGATTGTTTGTAGAAAACAGTATGGAAACTGTTAGAGAAAGGTCGTGGTCATGGCTAAAAGAAACCAATGTTGACTGTTGCTGAGGAACAGCGTGCAAACTGACATTTCTGGGGTCAAAGTGGGACACTTTGTACAACCAACCATCCACACAGCTTTGCTTCTGAAAGCGCATACTTCAATTTTACAAATTTTGTTTTAAACATTTCAACAGATGATTGATGATGTTGTTTTTCCAGTGAGGACCATCTCCATGTAACAGTTGTGAAGCTCACTTTAAAGTTGTGGGATAAAAAATTGGGATTTTTGTATGAGGATTGGTGCGGAGCCCCTAAGAGGACATAAAAAGTAGGTGGGTGAAAAAAAAAAAGAATACTTTTGCTTCCCCAAGAAACTTTTTTTTCCTTCAGAGTCCTTATGACAGCTACAGTAGCTTGGAAGATTGTGATATGGGACACTGAATTTGATGAATTTTGATATATTTACCACAAATGAGACAAGAATTAGCAAATCAGCTGTTCATTCATGTCCATGTTCACAAGATTCAGTTTCATTTTCACTGTACAAACGTAGCAGTTTTAAGACCAACCATGATGTTTTTTCTTAAACCTAACTATAATGGTCTGATGCCAAACATTAGGTGACGCTAAGGGGCGTGACAAAGCGGCAGTGTGACTAACTCGGGTGAGAATGTGTTAATTTTGCAAGCGTACTTCCATTTCCCTGCTCTAGCTCTGTGTTTTATTGTGTCGATGTGTCGATGTTGTCTTTTATGTGAACCCTGGATGCAATACAAATTTACCCGAGTGGGACAATAAAGATAACCTTGAACCTTGAAGGAATCCATCAAATTTAGTGCCCCATATCACTATTTTCCAAGCTACTGTAGTTGTCATAGGGACTCGAAATGCAAAAGTTTCTTGGGAGCATTCAAAATGATTTAACTCCCCCCCACATCAGTTTTTTTTTCTCCCCCATGTCCCTTTGGGGACTCTGTAGATTGGAGCTTGTCATGGCTTTTGGTGTGGATTAAAAACAAAAATCATACCTAACGCAACGATATCTGTTCATTATGGTACAATATAACATCATCTGCATAAATTAAACTGAACTTTTAGTTCATGTGGCGCATCCCTCATGAGATTATAAGACACCTTGTTTAGTTGTTTGTTCAGTACACCAATTTCCCCTTGTACAAAGAGACAGCCTCCAGCTGTGCTGATCTAGACTGAATGTAAATACATGAACAATGGAGGAAAAATCATGATACGTAAATTATGCAAAAGTTACTGATACAAAGCTCTCCTTCTACATTTCATGCTATAGCTTGCAAATGTACATCTTTTTCAAAGATTTGTGTGTGAATACAGCATATTTCAAGCTATATGTCCATTATCCATGGCCAATTCTGTTTTTTATTCCATGTAAATATTCTTCTGCGCATGTATATTCCTACTATTTCATTGCTTTTGTGTAAAAACGACTGTACTTTCTACACTTGACCGACATCAGCTGATTGAGGAAAAGCTCAACATGTAAAAATAAAAAGTACAGATGGCATTTTTATTACACGCCTAATCCTGCATTTAAGCCGCTCTAATATCTTTGAGAAGTATTTTGCCGTTCTCCTTAGATTCCCTCAGATTATAAAGTTGTGTCGAGGTGTCTCCATCAGGCGTGTTTAGCTATGCACAGGTAGGACGGCGTCTTTCTCCCATCAGCCGTGATTTGTCAAAGCAATTTGAGTTCGTGCAGAAGCTACTGTAGGTCCTCCTCTTAAGCAACCAGAAGCACATAGCGCTGACAGGATCTTTATTCAAATGAAGATCCTGTCAGGAGAGATTAACTGTTCACGAGCCCACACAGGGATCTCCTTGCCAAAAACTGCAGATATTTTACCACTGACTGCTGCTTTAACATCACTTCATGTCCTCAGAGGTCTTCCTCCTTTTCCTGCTCTTGAGCATGACTTTTAAAACTTCTATCTTCCTCTAATCTACCTCAGGCTTGTAGGCTCGGCGTCGCATGTTTCTTGATCTGGGAGAGTCTCGTCAGGGACGGCTGGGATTGGACAGTTTGCTGCTGTGAATTTCTCCTCTCTGAATTTAAGCATAAGAATGCAAAATCTTCCTTCTCCTTCACCTTGTCCTTGCTTTGGTCCCTTCCTCTTCCTCCTCTCTCCCGCTCTGGTTTTATCTCGTCCTTGTGCTCGTCCTCTCCCCTCATCCTCCTCCTTATAGGAAAGGCTCAAGTGTCCTTTGAAGCCATTTATGTTCTCAGTTTCTTTCTTTGCCGTTTCACGTTGAACAGGAGGTGCAGCTATGCACCACACACACCAAACACAGGCGGAAATGCTGTGAGAAGATGTTGAATATACAGTTAAAGAAGCTTTTTCAAAACTAATGCCACAATATTATGTATATGTATGTTTTTTGTAACTGCAATGTTGTGGGTTGAGGGTTTTTTGTGTGATGCTGACCAATTCACATCATATCTCCCGTCTCCGGTGGCGTAGTGTTTCTAGTGTAGTGTTGTAGTTTTTCTGGCGGTGTACAGTATACCCACCTATCAGCCATTGGAAGTAACCCCTCGGTAACTTACTCTCCATCTACCTAGTCGTCCACCCACCTGCCCGTCTCACATCACTTTGCTGCTCTTGACTTGAAGCTTGAAGGAGATCACGTCAGACATGTCACAGTCTGCAAGGCTGTAATTTGGATTTACATGACATTTCAGGGTAAATTTGTAAATAGTTAATGTCTAATTTGTTACATTTATATTTTTATGATGTGTGTTTTTCTGATATTTGTGTGTTTTTGGCCAGTTTTGGACGGACATTACTAAATATCAGACTGGTGCTTCTCTTGATAATGTTGTGGCACATAAACTGCCATGTCTTAGTGGGAACAAACGTGGTACGTGGTAGTTGGCCGTAGGCTGTAGTCTTTGCAGTATGTTCGAGTGGCGATGAGAGGCGGCCTTCGTCGCCGCTAGTTCTCTGATGTCGGTTTGGTTTGTGTGGACCTTAAAGCTTCAGTAGGCAGAAAGTTTTTGGCATCATTGGGCAAAAATTCCATAATAACCTTTCAGCATATTGTAATTCAAGTGTTCTGAGAGATAACTAGACTTCTGCACCTCCTCATGGCTCCATTTTCAGGCTTTAAAAAATCTCAGGTCATTTCAGAGAGAGAGCGTTCCTATTGGCTGTGCTCCGGCTGGTGGACGGTGCTTGGTATTTCCTCAACCGATCTCAACATGGCTGCCGGGTCACAAACTTTCTCATTTTACAGCTAAACAGTACACTACAAGATGTTTCTGAAAATATTTGAGGTGAGAAATAGGCATTACAGTAACAGAATATTGATTCATATTTGATCAGCTCTGCCTAGTTTGACCGTTTGATCGGAGTTCGCGAGTGACTGACAGCTGCTCAGAGACGGCAGACTCCAGCTCGGCTCTGATTGGTTGTTTTCCTCCGGTCTGTGAAATCTTGCAGACGCACCGGAGGACACAGAGGAACATGATTTTTTTCAGATTACTTGTCTCATGCACTACTGTCAGGATATAGTGACCGTTTTATAAAAATAACTTTTGTTAATCATATTTGCTCCAATTCTGCCTACTCCTGCTTTAACTGTTTGTGTTGCCTAAACCTTACCATACCATTCCTTACCATAGTTTTGTTGCATAGCGTAAAAATTACACGCGAAACGTCCTCGTAATGTGGTCCTATTTATACGCCTTCCCATGAGACCGAGTTGGTAGTATATAGTAGTAATATAGAGGCTGGGGTTTTTCTTTATCAGTCTTAATTACACCAATACTACTTAAAATTAAAGTAGTAACAATTTATTGATGTTAAAACATGTGAAGGAGGAAACTGTGTGTCGCGTGGGTGGGAAGCTACAGCGGTGGGTGGGCGCTGTGTGTGTGAGTGTGTGTGTAGGTGGGAAGCATCCACATATCACCGCTCTCCATCAGAAAATTTCTATCAGCAGATAAAACAAGGAGGAACAACACCTCGGACAAGATACGCCTACACTAATCTCCAACACTTATCAACGTTTCCCTGCTAATATCTCCTCCTCTAGTTTTCCCTCCATCTCGGCGAGTCCCCACCCACCCGACCCCTCCCTCAACACACACACACACACACACACACACATCGCCGCCCGACTCCTCTCCCACCACGCCATTGTGAGCGCCGGCCGCCCTGGCAATGTGCTGCCGTGTGATACTGAGAGAGGGCAATTCAGCTCCTCATAAAGACCAGGCTATAATCTCCTCCCAACGACAGGTCCACCTACCCCACCCACGCACTCGCCGCACACCTTCACGTACACACAACCTCGCCGCGTCCTACACCTACACACACATGACAACTTAAAGCCGCACCCAGAATGACACGCACCATTATAAATAGTCTAATCTATATGGTAATAGTGTTGTATTCTACAAGCAGAGAATAGGGATAAGATAACATTGTGACTTCGGGGTTTGTACTGCCTTCTATGGTAATTGTTATCAAAGGTTATTTGGGATGACATCGGCGCCTCCTTGTGATTGGCTGGGCCCTGTTATTTACGATATGAATTATGATAACCATGATGTCTCTCTGCTCCTCTCCCTCGCCGCCGCCGCGCCGGCCGCCAGATACAATAAATTGCTATCGTTAATCACAGCGCTTTGTTCTGCCATGATTACCCCTCCACCGCAGTAAGAGTTTTATTTAAGGGAGAATATGGATTTGTCATCCTTCTGGCGGCAAAATGAAACTGACAATATTTTATGTCCTGACATTTAATTTGTAAAAGCGGACGCAGGCTGCATTTGCATTTTATGACACTCTCTCTCTCTCTCTTCTCACTGATCTATCTCTCTTCCCTCCTCCTCGATGTCTTCCTCTGCTTTTATACGCAGAGTGGAGGTGACATTTGTGGATCAGGTTGGGGCTGGAACGAGAGCAGAGGAAAGGAAAAAGGCGAGGCGATGAATGCTTTTGAATGCCGGCCAGAGTTTACGTGTTTTCTTTTGCATGATGTTATTTTGCTGGAGCGCGTCGGCCCAGCCAACAAAATGAACTAAAAATAGTTTCGTTGGCGAATCAGTGTTGTGGATTTACATAACACTGTACAGGAAAAGGGATGCTCCTTATCTCAGCAGTATCAATACCCGTTTCAAGATGATAGGCTTGATTATCGGTTTATTTATTAATATGTTGACTGATGTGGAAGATCATGATACTACTGTGAGTTGGGTTTAAAGGGAAATCTGTTGTTTGGCACAAAAGAAAGAGGCAAGTGCAAACTAAAGATTTAGATATTGGCAGTTGATGGAAAAATAACCTCCAACAGGTCTATCATGCCACTTGCAGCCTGATCTCCTAAAAAAATGACGTTCCCATACAATGAAACTGCAACTGAAACGTATTGTCTCCCAGATTACGTTTGTTTTTGACGTATCTATTGTATTGACAAATGCGTTTCTAATCAAAATCTGCAGAAGTCTGTGTAGGGAGGCAACGTATCCTCATACAACGGTTCGTAGGATTATTCCGAAAAGTTATTTTCCTACGAATGTCAAGCAACACGTGTTGACTTCCGCTCCAGTCTTTTCAAAATGCTTCTTACTTTTAGGAAAACATCGTGGTTTGTGTTAAAATAAGTACGGAAGTGGCGTAACTTTAGTACGGAGCTTAAGTGACAAATAAATAAACGTTAAATTCTGGTTTCACACGGGACACAAACAGCGGTCCCAGTCTGGTGTTTTAGGAAGAGGCAGCTGTTCTTCGAGTGCAAACTAAAGATTTAAAGATGTATTTCTTTTGGCAGCTGATGGATAAATAACCTCTAACAGGTTTATCCACTGGCAGCCTGGTCTCCTAAAAAATATGTTCCCGTAACCGCAGGTTTCCACCTGAAGCCGCTGTGCCACACACAATGGCTGTGACTGCTTTGTCCTCCTCACGGCGATTGCCTCATTAACGTTACGGATCCCTTATAGCATTGGGTTTAAATCCGAACTGTAGTGTCCGTCATCCAACTAGGTATTGATAACACAACGCTGATACGCCAAAATGAACTAAATGGGTTTTATTTCTATTAAAAAAAAAAAAAGACGGTGGATGTAATCGGTGTGTGCCTGATCACTGTGTAACACCGGTAACAACAACCACCGCAGCAAGCTCCACCTTAAAGAAGGGTGCTTCATTGAGCTGTGAGTGTGACTATAAACAGAGTTCACTCCGTCATGGAGTGGTAGTGGGGAGGGTAAGGTTTGAGAAAGACCCGGTGTGTACATAACGCACTAATCACACTCGGCAATACACCCACCAAGTGTGAAGTCAATCAAATGAATGATTGTTGAGAAAATTGACAGACAGACAGACAAACAGAGAGACAGAGACTCCTTTTATTTTAGTTAGATGTCAGCGTTTGTCACATTTCCCCTCCTGAAGTCGTGAATTCTACCTTAGTGGGTCATTCGAATTAACTTTTCTTGTGTTCCTGGTAAACACGACCGTCCTTGAAGGCATCGCAGTACCACACAGTTGTTAAAAAAAGACCTGAATTTTCCCTATAAATATCAACAATGTCTCAATACTAATGAAGAGGGTCTTAATAAACAGATCTACTGCTGTTTACCGTCGCACTGCCGCCGGGATCCATATTTAAACACACACACACACACACACACACTGTGAGGGCTCTCCGGGAGATAACCGTAGTGAAGTCGAGTTATTTCCTTTTCCTGTTTGTGTGGTGCCAGGCGAGCCACCCTGCTGCCACCGAGGAATGTTGATAATGCTGGCCTTGGGCTCTAATACACACACACACCCACACACACCAACACACACACCCACTTACACACACACAAACAGACGACGCCCATGTTATTCCACCAACGGCAAAAAACTTAATACATGTAAACATGACTGGGAATAAACTCGTTGAAAAACAAAAAAAGGCCTCCAGAGGAGACTAGACTTTGAATGACTTTGACCCTGCGTTGCCTCAGCTGACTTGAACACACACACACACACACACACACACACAAATACACTGAATAGCATCCCTCTCTTTCTCCCGGCTCCACCTTCCTCTCACTTTCCTGACCTTCCAGTCCAGGGTGGGTGGAAAGAGACAGCGAGCCCACTGGAACCTTGGGCTGAGTTATGCAGGAGTGAGCTTTGAATAATTGTCCCGCAATATGAGTGTCTCTGATTAATTGCCTGAGATAAGGTCTGCTTTCCTCCCCACTCCTCCCATCTGTACTCCCCTCCATCCCTCCCCAGCTCCAGCTCCCAGGCCTGCCTGAGCTCCCATAATCAGCCCGGACTACTGAGAGAGAGAAACTATTTAACTGACCCTGTCATCTTGGAGCACGATGATGACTGTCCTAATTACTCAACAATAACAAAGGCCCTCATTTAGCTCTGACGGCTGCCTGCAATCAGCAGTTCTATGAATAACTTAACAAATAGGAATGAGGGGGAAAAAACGTATTTACAGGCACATTAATTCAAGGCCAAAAGACAATACGTGTCACCTCCAGCTAACTCGGGATTCAGGTGACAATCAGTAGGTGTGTGTGTGTGTGTGTAGGAATCTGTGTGTGCATGTAAAGTCTTGCACATGCATGTGAGTTAGAGTTGGACTAATCAAACATAATTATTAGTCTAATAAAAGGCGTGATAAATAAAATTTCACAATGAGAATTGTATGATTTAGCGCGAGAACTGTGATAATGTGGCTTAAAAAAAGATGCAGTGATATTTTTTGAAATTCAGATACAGTAGATAGATAGATAGAAACGTCACTAAAAAACACGTCATAAAAAAAGTATGTAAACTAAGTAATAAATAAATATAAAGTATAAAATAAATAAAAGTACTGAGTAATGAAAATTCCCTCAACAATGCTCATTAAATATGTATATAAAAAAAAGAAAATCACTCAGGTAAAGGCAATATGACAATCTAAGACATAAAATAGCGTAAGTTAAAATATAGGGCTAACATATGAATAAAGGCTGTCAATGTTAACGCGATAATAACGCAAATTCGTTGTAACGCCACTAATTTCTTTAACGCATTAACGCAACTTGCGATTTTAAGGTTGTAGCGGGCTCAGTATTACAACTAGAGTGAAGATACTTCATCATATGAAACTAGAAACACCTAAAGAATCCATTGGTACCAACCATGTCATACTAGCTTGTCACAAAGGAGGTTAAATAACGCTCCAAACATACGCTAAATTTTGATGAGGAAAAACTTTCATGGCCATTTTCAAAGGGGTCCCTTGACCTCTGACCTCAAGATATGTGAATGAAAATGGGTTCTATGTGTACCCACGAGTCTCCCCTTTACAGACATGCCCACTTTATGATAATCACATGCAGTTTGGGTCAAGTCATAGTCAAGTCAGCACACTGACACACTGACAGCTGTTGGCTCAAGTTTGCCATGTTATGATTTGAGCATTTTTTCTATGCTAAATTCCGTACCAGTGAGGGTTTCTGGACAATATTTGTCATTGTTTTGTGTTGTTAATTGATTTCCAATAATAAATATATACATACATTTGCATAAAGCAGCATATTTGCCCACTCCCATGTTGATAACAGTATTAAATACTTGACAAATCTCCCTTTAAGGTACATTGTGAACAGATAAAACGTGTGATTAATTTGCAATTAATCGCGATAAACTATTTTAATTGATCGACAACCATACAAATGACCTATATTGGGATAGAAGATTTTGGCCTCATCACCATAAATATATCCATCATATCAGAGGTGGATGACCAGACCAGATCTGACTTTTAATAAGAAAAGAAATACCAGCCTGACATACTGGTCTGAGCCCAGTCTGTATGTTTAATTATGTGTCTGCACGTTTCAGAAGGCGAGGAAGCCATCCGCTGCCCAAAGTATCAGCTTCTGTAACCACAGATAACACCTGGACTTTGTTGAACGGACTATTTACATATCAAACGCCCTCCCGCCTGTATAGTCGCGCCCCGCATTGGAAGACACACACAGAAAAGAAGGGCATTTCCTCCAGGAAAATATACAAACTAAACAAGGGAGTGAAAAGAGTTATAATGGAGGCGGGCGAAACTGTGTGGAGCTCCGTTTACTGATAAACACACCGGGCCTTTATAGTGTTACAATAAACTGGCAGACCTGGACACAGGCGCACAAACGGGGCAGTGAAGACAAGTTGTATAAAGTTTTGACTGGAATTTCAGAGGGTTTTAGGGAGAAAAGATAGAGAGAGAGAGGGGAGAAAGATAGATGGGGAGGGGGGAAGCGAAAGCCGAGCGTACACTTGACACTCAGCTAATGGTAAATCCTCAGCTTTATACTGTAATTTACTGCAGAGCCTTCAGGCCAAACTGCCTTTGAAGTGCTCCGAAATGTCAAATCAATTATTACTTAAATGAAAAAAAGAATTCAATTTGCGCGTTTCATGATAATCGGTAACATTTCATGATAGAAAAAAAAGCAAAGCAATTTGAGACGATTTGAGCCCCGGCTCCATTTTTTTCTGTGCAATTCTTTCTTATTCATCCTACTCAGATATGCTGATTGGAATATAAAGTTGTTGATGATTGCGTCTTTTCTTCGTCTTCTCCTTTCTTGTGTCATCGTGATCGCCGAGTAAGGAAAATCAATTTGGCAGTATAATACTCTTCATCAATTGGAACTGGGCGATAATGATGTTCTACACCTGTGAGTGTGAGACTGTGTGTGCTTAGCGAGAGTGGCGTGGAACAATACGCCTTCTTCATGATTCATTACGTTCTAATGTCGCCGCGTGAATAAAGACGGCGCGGGCCCCGCTGAATTACACACTCCTCACACTAATGGCTCTGAAAATAGGCCCAAACCAGCGTGCGGTGCAGCCGTCCTCCTTCCCTCGCCGCGCTGCTCTTTGTTCACGGACAGGTAAAGCAGGCGAGGCATGAAGTCGACGACATGCTGCCGGTGACAATGTTGACGGGGAACGTCTGTATCAGCGAACTGAGACTTGTATGAGCTGCGTCGTCTTCCTCTAAACGTGACTTTTGATCTTTCCATGATGAAAAGGGGTGGTTAAAGGGTCAGTTCATCAAATCACAAAAACAGTGTCCTTTAGTGGCATCTGTTTCAGGATTCATGTGCTGAGGTTTTGAGTTATACGTCTCTAAGATTTCAGCTCTGCCATCCCAAAACAACGGAGGTGAATTTTATTTGTGGCACTCAAAGAGTTAAAAAATGACATTTGAAAAAACAGAAGCATGGTGCTGGTTAATGTGCATGTTCATATAAATGTCAATTATCTCAAAACTACTGTAAATTAAACCAAATCTATCTACCAAATGGCGGTTGAATGACACGGAAATGTATTAGTCGTTTCGCGTGCAATAACAATGCCTTTGTTGCTATTGGCAACCAGGAGACCAGTGTTCGTGTACCAAAGAGTTGTTGAGTGTTTTCTCTTGTCATGTTACATTGTTTACATACGTATTTTACTTAGTTTACATTCTTATTTGAACTAAGTGGTTTTGTTGCCTAACCATAACTGTTAGCTTTCCCGTTTCTCGGTAATCGTGGTGTATAAATGACACGCAAGAAAGCCTAAAATGCG
The DNA here is from genome assembly GCF_015220745.1 of Sebastes umbrosus. Lineage (NCBI taxonomy): Eukaryota > Metazoa > Chordata > Actinopteri > Perciformes > Sebastidae > Sebastes > Sebastes umbrosus. The sequence goes on from NC_051291.1 coordinate 8,539,028, forward strand.
TTATTGTGACACACGGAAATGTCGTGATATTTATACACCTTCCCATGAGATCGGGCTGGCATGATACAATGCAATTAAAATCTTTTTGTTATTGATTTGGATGAACTGGCACTTTAAACGGATGTACCGTAAATTGGTGATCCAAAAAGCCATTTTATATTACATTAAAGGCAACACGTAAGATTTGTTACGCCCTGGACTCCACCGGAGCGATCACCGAGGCCACCTCTCCTGGGAGGAGATGACCAAAAAAATAAGAGGTTCAAGAGTAAAGACGCAAAAGTACACCTCTAAAAATCAATCATATCAGAGGCAGGCAACTGATTCTTAATAAAAGGTTCCTATATTATTGTCTCAACCATCGCAGGAAGGCGAGCACTCAGACGGTCTCGGTGACTCCTGGTCTGAGTCAGCTGTAGGCTGGACGGAGGGGGTCAGAGGGGCAGAACAAGAGGTTTGGTAAAGAGGGAGGAAAGAGGAAAAAGGGCAGACAGACACACTGCCAAGCACCCACATCTCTTTCTCTCTCTGTTCCTTCCCTTTGTGTATCGTGTGGAATAACATACCTTTTTTCTCTCCCCCCCCCCCCCCCCCCCCCCCCCCCCCCCCCCACCCACCCTCTCCTCCCTTTCTGTAAAGCGATCAGGGCCCCTGATAGTGATGGCGATTACAAACCCACAGGAGCAGCCTCCCCACCAAAACAAAGTGTTTTTCAGCTCCTGTTTTTTCAGGGCCTGGCGCCACCCGGAGTACCGTAAACAATAAACACGGGCCGGCGCTCTATACCTGACTCGCTCCGGGGCGGCGTACACACATCATCACAGGTACAGTGTGTCATTGTGAGCAATTTGCCGGTGCATTCAGGAGCGGAGAGCGTGCAGGGTTGAGTGACAGCTATAAGTCAGCACACTTCCTGTGAACTTCTCATCAACTGAACACACACAGGCTGCAAAGTTTGGCTTATCGACCTCACCTGTCCTTTGTCTGCACAACCTGAGGTCTTTCCCCCCAAAATAAACCCTTTTACAAACATGTGTGTTACCTTTTTGCCAAATCGAGTGTTGAAAAAGCACCGGCGCAGCCTCCCCTATCTTTATATCTGCCGTGGCCGGCTCGCAGCCCCGGCTTGCGTCGAAGCAGTTCTGCTAAACGGTGGACTCGTAGCAAATTGACTATTACTTCAAAGTGGCCTGTGATTATGTCCCTGAGTGATTAGGGGGGCTGTTAAGAGGGAGCCACTTGAGCACTGCCAGTGAACCCGTGAAGGAATGCCGGCTCGGTGCCGACCGGCGAGGGAAAACGCCGCCGGAGACGCACAAATCCCACAAAGGCAACGGCCGTGCAGCGCTGCAGAGAAGTCAGGGTGGAGAAGCGGGAAAAGGGAAGACAACTTGTACCTGCACAAGAGTTAGAGAGAAGTTGAGAGTCAAGAAAAGATGTCAGAAGGATGAAACTTTGATATAAAGAATAAAAACCCCTACCTAAAAATAAGTCAAATGGAAATGTTATGATGTGTAGACGCTCACGTACGCTCTTAACTCAGGGTGCACTCAGGGCAGCAAAATCATTAGCTAAGCACATCAGGGGACAAGACCTCCAAACACTTCCAATTGTTACCAGATTTTCCAACTTTTCAGCACCAAACTGTTCTTGTTTGCCCTTTTTCCCCTTCATCTCCACATCAAACAGACAATAGAGACAAGCAGAGGAGGAGGAGGAGGAGGAGGAGGAGGAGGAGGGATGAAAGAAGGAGAGAGAGAGAGAGAGACTGTGGCGGTAGAGAGACCCGGGGAGCGAAGCCCTGAACGCCCGTTTTAATGGGAATAATAAGCTTCTATCTCAGGCAATTAAGTCTGCATTCGATGCTTATCTCAGAGCAGAGGTCCACTGTGCCATCTAAAGAAAATGTTTGCGTTTGAAAAACTCCATCACATAAACAAGATAAGGGGGAGAACACGTATGCGTGCCGCCTATCGCGTCCAACCTCGGCTTTGTTCTTGGAGGGATAAGTGACTCTGAGGCAGGTTTTCTGGACCGCATGCTGCCGGTTCACAGGAACAGAATATAGCAAGGTGGGAAGTACAGACTTCACCGCTTCACGGCCGATATTGCGGTAAACATGTTGAGAGTGAAGTCGCTGACATTTTTGCTGATGTCTTTAAATTTGTCCACTTTCAAAATAAAACTCAGATATGGTGATTTGCAAGCTAAAAGGTGTCTTGACTTCCAGGTGAAAACTCGGTTAAATTTGCTTAAAAATGTTAAATTGTTGAAATGGTTGTTTCAGGTTTTCATTTACTTATGAACAGTTCCACCAAAATTAATTTGTCTCTGAATTTTTTACTTTTGGGTGCCAAAGGAGGTCAAACTAGTCAGGATATGACATAAAACAGCACAGTCGGCAGGATTTTTTTTTTGCATTGGACGTTTCTGCAAACACCGGATATGTTGAATGGCGACGTTTTTGCATTCAATCAGAACAAATGACGTAGTTTAAAGAGCGAAAAGAGACACACCGGGCGGTGTTGTTTCACAACGTTAACCACGTGGTATAGCATTTCTTCAAACGTGATACAAGGCTGATATGAAACATATTTATGAAACATATTTTTGGTTTAGAAACGTCGCCATTCAACGTTTGGAAACCTTTGGAAATAGCCATGCCAGTTTCTCCTCGCCAAAATGTAGCGTATGTTTGGTATGTTATTTAGCCTCTTTTGTGACAAGCTAGTACGACATGGTTGGTACCGATGGATTCTTTAGGTTTTTAGTTTCATATGATACCAGTATCTTCACTCTAGCTTTAAAACTGAGACCACTACAACCTGAAAATCGCAAGTTGCGTCACTGTGTAAAAGAAATTAGTGGCATTAAAGCTCATTTTTTCTCACGTTAACTTTGACAGCCCTAATATTTACTCAAGTACAGAACATAAGTACAGTTTTAAGGTACTTCAGGCCCTAAAACATGATGCATGTTTCGGTTACCCAGTTTAAACTATGGTGAAATCTATTGAGTCCAGGATGTCTGTGTGCAAATCTGATAATATTTAATGTTACTGAAATCTATGTGCTTTTATGTTAATTTTTGAAACTCTGTGGTCAGCTATTCTTGGCCAGGTCTCACATATAAAAGAGATCTTTGATCTCAATGGGACAAACCTGGTTAAAAGGCTAAAAAAATAAAAAAATAAAGTGTAATTTTAGTCTGGAATTGAGTTTTAAAGTTTTTATTTTCTTATGAAAAGTGAAAAAAATTAACAAACATATTTCTAGAACATATTTTAATGTAACAGAGGCTGTTTGATGTAACAAGTACTTTTATTTTGCTGATAATTTTACTTAAATAAGATTTTGAATGTACTTATAATGAAGTACAAAATAGTACAAAATACTCGTAACAAAGCGTCTTTCAACGTTTACATAAAGTCTTCTCATGAGACATTTATTTAACTTGATATATTGTTATAACAAATATGAAACAAATGTTTTCAATCTGATAAATCGCTAAACCAGCTGCAGAGGCAATTAAACTGGACCTTTTAATTTAAGATCACCTATCTGTGTAAAATCTGTACTTTTTATTAACTGTATTTAACTGCATGCTTAAACATAAAACACCACATTTCACTCATTTCTGAAAAGAAAAAAAATGTTAAAGCTGTTTTTTTCCATAAGATAAATGCATGAATTGTAAAATGTCTTGTACAGTTGGCAGCTGGCAGTCAAAATCCCTCATAAAGACATCAAAAAAAAAAGTTTAATATTCTGTGAAATCCTGTACGAGTCGTCTTTCTATGAGCTTTTCATTTGGAGCGTAAGATCAGATCAGTGTTTATGAATCGGACACTTGTCTGGTCCTCGCTGTGTGTAAGTGGTTTAGCAGATTGAATGAGAGAGAAAATAGAAAAGTGGTTTGAAAAGGGGAAAATATTCATGACACTTGGAGTGACCTTCATGTGAATCACAGCCTCCTCTGGCTGAGTGTTTTTGTGGTTTGTAAAGCTTATTTGACTTTTGACAATAAGTTTAAAGTACGATGTTTAGTTGAGGTAACGCTGGATTATTTTTCCAGCCTAATTTGAAGCAGCGAGGCTCTCTCTCCTTCACTTCTTTCTCCGTCTCGCTCTCTCCTCCTCTTCTGGTAATCCACGGTGATCTTGATCAGAGGCAGACACCAGGGTTCGAAGGAAAATTAAACAAATAAACTCTGATGCTTTGGATAACATTCCCCTCTGATTGACCCGACCCCGTGACCTCTGAGACACTCTGGCCGGGGTCGTGACCTCGTGGTGGCGTTGGCTCTCAGCGTCAGAGGGGCCTCAGCGTGTTGGTTTGGCCTCCGTGTCCCGACCCGTAGGAAAACATACAAAAAAGCTCCGTCCAGTCCACTGCGGGCCACGTTACGCCTCCACGCACTCCGAGACACTAGAGAGGCAGCTGAAACTAGCAGCTACATACAGTAACTGAATGTTGGCAGTGACTAAGATATTTATATTTGCAAGTTTTAACAAGAAATAAAAAAGTGTTTTCCAAAGAATTGTAGTCATGACATGATTGTAAAATAGATTTTTTTTTTAAATACACAAAAACTCACCACTGAAACTTGGGACACTAGCACTATTAGAAAATACTACCGTTACTACTGTTACTAATAATAACAAACATTTCCTTGTAAACTTGGGGATTCCCATCAAAATGTCACCTTTTTGCTATAATATTAATAATTAATTAATTTAAAAACATTTTCAGTTATAAATTTAAACTTAAATGAGTTTCAACTTAGACTTCAACATTTCTATTTTGTAAATAAATGTCTTCTTTTTGATTATTTCCATTTGATTTTGAATCATTTTGGGGGTATTTCTCTGTATGTACAGTATGCATGGGACAATATTAACAAAGTGTTGGGAAGAGCATAGATACATGTAGCATTTAGCATCTTTTAAATCCCATCTGAAAACTTTCTTTTATAGGAAAGTGTTTATAAATATTTAATATGTTACTGGATTTAATCATACCTTCCCTGGCCAATTTATATATATTTTTTACTTTAATTTATCCCTTGGTATTTTTTGTTTTTATGATCCTTCTGTTGTTTTTATTTTATTCTATTGTTGTTTATTAAGAAAGTGCTATATAAATAAAGTTTTTCATTATTATTATTATTATTATTATTATTATTATTATTATTATTATTATTATTATTAACATTAATGATTATCATTATTTTTAATTATTAGGAATTGTTATTATTATTATTACTTTAAAAAATAGTTTGTGTAACTTTATGAACTCTTTAGGAAGAAATTCAAGGAGAACATTAGGACTGCAACCAATGATTATTTTCATTATTGATTAATCTGCTGATTATTTTCTTGATTAATCAGTTAAAATGTCCAGAAATAGTAAAAGATTAAAGTCCAAGTCTTCAAATTTCTTGTTTTGTCCACAGTCCAAATCCCAAAGATATTGAGTTTTGTCAAAGAAAAGCATCAAATCCTCATATTTTAGTCATTATTTGACATTTTTGCTTAAAAAATGACCAAAAACCATCAACCAATTATCAAAATAATTGCTCAATACTTGTTTATCTATCTATTCTACTGTTTCAGCTCTAGAGGAAATAAACATTTTGACAAGTTACTGATGCAAACTCCATGCCCTTATACTGTCTGTACTGTAACTGTGAGTACATGTTGACCTTGTGTCCCTGTACTGTACTGAGGTCTGAATGTGTGAAATGCTGTATTTCAGGATTCAGGGTGAAATGGCCTGTGACAGAGGACAGGTACGGTTCATGACCTTCATGAAGACAAAGCTTTAGATGTGACCTGCTGATAGAGCCAGTGTCATGTATAAAGAAAAACGGACAGGAATGCAAATACATTCATGTTGTTGCCTCGGTGTCTGCACAGATATTCAAAACCATTATCTTTACACATCAACCCGTTTGACACTGCTTGTTCAGCAGCAGTAATATTTATAGTTATTTGATTGTATAATTTGTATAAAAAACATCCAGTTAACAAAATGAAACAACAAATACAATTGCAGTATTTAATGTTGCTGCATGATTTTAGTGTAAGAAATGTACAGTAATATACCAGTAAACTTTTCAAACCTCAGCACAAAGAGAAAAACCTCGTGGTGGCCTGAACCTTCATGTGGCACGCCAACAAAACCTCTGAATGACTTTTCACCCCCTCGACGCTGGAGGCAACGCAACAATGCGCTTAATTTGCTGTGTGAGTACCTGTGTACCTGCTGAAGTGTGTGTGTGTGTGTGAGTGTGTGGAGATACAGCGAGAGCCCAAACAGTGCGGCGCCAGCAGTCTGCCCTTCCCTTGAGAACGTAACGGCTGAGTGCCATCGGAAAGAGAGACTGACGGGAGGAGGGGGGTGAGGCGGGGGGAGGGTTGCTTAATATCTGCACCATGGACGTAAGCAGGTAAAGGCTTTCAGGTAAAGCTGGTGATGCCGCTTTGTCCTCACCAACATACCAACATGGCAATGAACCAGTTGAAATGGTGTAACTGTGACTCAGGCTGACAAACGCCGGTTACTCACCGCAAAGTTCTCGCACAAATAAAATCCCCCCAATACAGTCACTTCCTGTCATTTCCCTCCTCTAATGGTACATGTCAAGTTGAGGTCTCGGCTACTTTATGCAAATCAGGGGCGTCCGGCGCGACTTGCTGCGTCTGGAAACTCCAGAGAAACTTTTAAACTAACCGTTGATCTAAAATAAAGACAGATTCAGCAACTGCATGGCTTATTTCTCACATAAAATGTTTTCAGAAACACATTTCGGTGAACTATTTTCGTGATATAAGAGAAGAAAAGTTTCCAAACGAGCCGCCATGTTGGTTGCGGTTTGAAAGCTGGGAGCAGCAGCCCACGAGGGAAAGCGTTCATCCAATCAGGTGCCGAGTGTCTTGTGTCATGGCAACTCATCAAACGTCCAATGCTGGGAAGCGAGGCGATCCCTCGCGATAAAAAACACAATAGCTGGTAAGACTGTTATCAGGTCATTAAAAGGGTGTTATCAGTGGTTATCAGCCTCATAGATGTGGGTCAGGAGGTCCCTGCTCTGCCTACTAGTAGGTTTTTATCATCGATTCACATGGGTGATGCTAAATGCAGTACCTGTGAGGGTTTCTGGACAATATTTGTCATTGTGTTGTGTTGTTAATTGAGTTTCAATAATAAATATATACATACATTTGCATAAGGCAGCATATTTGTCCACTCCCATGTTGATAAGAGTATTAAATACTTGACAAATCTCCCTTTAAGGTACATTTTTAATTGTAAATTACATTAATTTGCAAATAATCGCGATTAGTTATGGACAATCATGTGATTAATCACGATTAAATATTTGAATCAATTGACAGCCATAATAGGAACGTATTTTTGTGAGACAGGTTGACGTCGCAGGCTCTTACTGACCCACATCTATGAATTGAATAAAGACTGAAAACGGCCATTTAATGAGCTGATAACAGTCGAATCGGGTGCATAGAATCTTTGATCTCTCTGGAGTGAATGTCCAGCACTTCAAAAATAAATTTCACTCCACATTTCTACTTCCGAAAACCCCTCAGCGCCATATGATAATCCTACTGTGCAATTCCAACGCAGAACTGCTGTCTAAATTCCCATTTTAATCTGTAGAGGAGGGAAATGGATGTATGAGAGAATATGAAAATAGGGTGAACTCCAAAGCCCCCTGTGCTTACTCCTTCAGAAATACATTTCTGCTGCGCTCGGCACAATCCTAATGCCAAAAACATTTACCCACAGTCCTCCTGGCCTCGCCCTCCTCCACCCCCCCATCCGACCAGGTTCCACTTCACTTCATTCATTTTTAAATCAAATGTTTTGATGTCATGCTTTAAAAACAAAAGAACCATAACTGGCTGAGTTCAATGTGGAGGAGGACGGAGGGGAAAAACGAGTCTGGAGGAGCCAAAAATGACTGAAACTCAATCTGGTTATGGAGCGCTCTTTGTTTTCATTGACTCACGACTGATTCTTAAACACTTTTCATACGCTAACTAGTTAGACAAATATAAAAATCTTGGAGAGAAAATATTTTCGCCCCATCGTATACATTTTACATGAAAGGCCCCCAAGATGCTCGACCTCTTCGGCTTTCACCACAGGAGGGGGATTAAAGTTTCATCCTGCGCTTTCTGTTTCAAAACTATCAAACTGGATTTTTAAAGGAGGGGTTTGATAATATAGCGGCGCCTCTGTTGGCGTCCCCCCCCTCCCCTCTTACGCCTGTCAATATCATTCTTTCCAGTTTGATGGAAGAATCCAAGTCAAACCTTTCTGATTCAAACACACAACCCTAATAAAAACAAAAGCAGCGCTGTTCAGACAGCTTTAATTCCCTTGACAGCCTTCCAGCCAGTCCCACTTAAGGTTATTATGGGCTATAAATACGCTGGTTACCAGGGCTAGAATGTCAACGCTGTTTGCCCTCGTTAAGACACATAATTACCTCATTTACATCTCGTTTCCTCCCCAAAATTGGAAGCCATTATGCGCCTCCGCACTCAGCTCCCCCCCCTCTTCTCCTCCGCCGCCGACGATTAGAGTCATCATCCAATCGGCTTCCAAGCTGCGTGTTGGGAGAGGAAAAGGCTCCCATGAGGAGGCTGAGGCTGGTGGACAGAAACCGACAGAGAAAAGGCTCATGGGAGGAGAGATGCTAAGACAGGAAGTGCAAGTAAAGGATATTTCCTGGGCAAGAAAGTCTCAGTGGAGCCTCCAGAGACGGCAGTGACAGAGCTGGGAAGTACAAACAAGTCACCGCGTCCTGACTGCTTTGAGACGAGTAGTTTCAAAAGGCATCACAAGATTGATACCAATGACACATTTTGATTTTGTTGCATGTATTTGTATGTTTCATTGTTAATTTTCCTGGGTTTCATGGAGTTTTTGTGTCCTATTATGCTCAAAATGCTAATTCAGACACTTATCCACCCCCCAAAAACTAAAACTATCTCCGTCCAGACGAGCGTTTTAGGGCCGTTTCAGAATTAACCTCCATCCACACCTGAAAACGCATATCACAAGACCATTCACGTACACTGGGCATGTGCGTGCCGGTGTAAACAGGAAGCAGCGCTGGACACGGGAATTGATGCAAAGCGCTCGAATAATAGCTTGCCTCTTGCGCATGTAGGCAGTAGTAGCATTATAAAATGCAAAATTTAACTGCACAACCCCGGAGTTTTAAAACTAAAACGGGGTCAGCAGCGTTTTCAAACGTCTCCGTTTAAGGGGCTTGAAAACGCCGGAGAAGTCAGGACGCTACGCATAAACGTAGCAAAAATTATGGGTGGGGAGGTGGATGGGTGCAACAAACACTGGACTTTTAACCAGGAGCCCGGTGTTCAAGACCGTTGTTGACTGATTGTGTCACATGTTTTTTATTGATGTTTGTGACCTGTTTTCTGTAGTTGTGTTAGTTGTGTTTTCCATACATATTTTACTTAGTTTACGTACTTATTTTAAGCCCAACTATGAAGTTTTTCCTAAACCTAACTAAGTGGTTTTCTTGCCTAAACATAACTGCAGACATTTTCGTGGTGTACAAACACACAAAAAGGCTAAAATGCATACTCATGACACGCGGAATATCTGTGTAACGTCAATGTATTTATACGCCTTCCTGTAAGACCAGGTTGGGTATGTATACTCCCGTGTTCTGTGAGGTAAAATGACTGTTTTTGTGAATGTAGTCTGGTGGCTTTAAAGAGAGCCATTTAACGATTTCAGCTCCCCGTATGAAATTACTGTCTGATGACGAGGTAGCTGTTATCCCTTTTTCTGTATAATGCTAGGCTAAGCTATCAAGGTGCGAGCTCCAGGTTTTTATTGATCAGCCAGACACGAGATTGGTATTGATCGTATTTCCCCAAATGACGAACTATTCCTTTAATTCAAATCACCACAAAATAATAGCTTCACAGTAAGCCTCCGTGACACAACATCACAATCTTTTGTTTCAATCACCTCTCAATGCAGTAGAGGGGAAAGTTACAGATTTCTGCCACCGCCAGCTTTCATACCAGATATATCAGGATAAATATCAGCTGTTATGACCCAGCAATAACCTTCAGGGCCAACGCAAGGAGACACACACAAAAACCTTCATATTTAAAGACGCCACAGACAAAACAACCCGACGTGGAGCGTGCAGGGAGAGATATGTGTGTGTCAGAGGACAAAATAATCTGTAGAGGAGATCAGAGAGACGTCATTCCTCACATCGCTGACAGGTCCCAGCCTCTGTCTGTCCACATCAGCCTCCAAAATCAACAACAACGAAAACAACAATAACAACAACAACGTATGATATAGAGGCTGCTTCTCCCTCTTTCTTCTTATCCCTCTCTCAGTGCTGTTGCCTCCTTTCTCTTCTTTACTCCTTCATTCTGCCTCCTACAAACTATCTCTACCGGCTTACCGTTATATGGTGGGAGTCTGGTATATTGTGTGTGTGTGTGTGTGTGTGTGTGTTATAACAGTATTACAGCAGTTGTGTATGAAAACAGCAGATAAGAGAGCAGGATGATGAAATGTGAAGCAACAACACATGACCCAGCTTAAAGATCTCTGATAAAAACAAACACGCCACATGCTGCTGTATCTACACACATATAGCGGCGAGAGCACACACACGTCTGGTCTGAATACACGTGTACACACACAAGGTATACACACGTTTCAACAGATAAATACACACAAGCTACGAAGCAAATGTTACACATTCACACGGGCAGAAAAATGTACCCGCGTATTTGTGATTTTGTGTGTGTATTTTCAGCATGTGGATGTGTGTATATGCATCCGTATGTGTGTGTGTGTTCAGTAATGACACATGGAGGCCAGTTCAGCATTGTAAATGAAAAAGACTTGATAAGATCGGTGAGACGGGCCGAGTGACTTGGGTTTATGTGGTGGGTGGAGGGGATTGGAGAGTGTGTGTGTGTGTGTGGGAGCAGGGAATCATGGGAAAATGCATGGTGGAGGTGTACACTAATTTTCCCTGCTGAAAACTGCCTAAAGTCTACCACAAAATCCAGTGTAGAGAGAGCTTTCGTTACAGCTAGAGAAGAGAAAATCACGAGGTTTTATGCACGGTTTTTTACAGCAAAAAAATCTAATTTTGCTAGATTGGTAATGTAAAGTCAGAGGATGATATTGTCTTTTTTTATGATCCAAGTATAATTTTATGTGTAATAAACACACAATTTCAAGGATTTTTTTTATGGGTGTGTCCATTTTTTTTATGATATCGGACAAACTGTAATTGAAAGTCAACACAAAATATCAGCAGCTTCGATCTATTAAAAACTGTCTATTATAAGCTGAATGAATGAATGAATGAAAGCTTTATTGCCCCTAGGGGGAATTTGCTTTCCACAAAGAGCATTAAAGAATATCGAGAGAACATTAACAACCCTATATGACAGCACATATAATAATATACTTAGAATAAATTGGACTTAAATAGCACCTTTCTAGAAACCCATGGACGCTTTACAAAGAGGGCACACAAAATCATACTGATAAATAAACAGAGGAGAGAAAAAAAAAACTGCTGCAACTGCAAACTGCCTAAAGACTGCCACAAAATCCAGAGAAGAGAGCTTTTGTTACAGCTTGAGGAGAGAAAATCACAAGGTTTTATATATATATATTGCATATATATATGTACTATATATATAGCAATGTCATCACGTAGAAACCTACGTCATGTCACATGGGGAAAAAGTTTTTAGAAGGGCTTGGGAAAATAGCATTTTGACGCTAAAACATAACGTACTTCAACCAAAATTGTAATGTTCAGATTTGAATACATAAGGAACACCACTAAGGAGCTATATAATGATATAAAAACCTTAAGGAAAAACGTAAAAAAGTAAACTTTATTTATTCCAAAGTATCTAAATAAAGCTTTTTTTATTTTTCATGTTTCTATCTGTCTGTCTTTTGCCTGTTTTTTAATCATTTGATGCATCTCGTATGTTTTTACTTTTGACTCAAACTGTCCTCGGTGCACTTTTGCTTTTGAGGTTGACCTCAAACTATAGACCAGTTTACTATCAGTGCATTTATCAAAACTGTTTCCATCCAGCTTCCCTTTTGTCTCTCCTCTTCCTGTCTTGTGAAGAATTTCTGTATCAAGAGTGAGGAAGAAAAAACACACACACACACACACAAACACCAATCAGTGGCGAGTCCTCTATCTGATCTGGACTTGATCATGGTGCCATATAGAGGGTCTCCAATGAATTCACATCCACACACACTCAGCCCTTTGGTCTGATAACAGCGGTTTGGGGGGAGAAGGGGAAGTTGAGGGACAGATATGTTTTTTCCGGATGGACAGGTATGGTTTTGGCCACGCTCCGCTACTCTCCGGGACACCTCGGTGATTGGCGTGGAGGCCGGGTCGCCTCCTCCACTGACAGATTATTCATATCACCTAGTTAGGTTTCATGAAGCAATTATATGTCTTCACACTCCGCCAACTTTGGGAATGGCAGACTATAGAAACACACACTATACGGTCTCTGATGGTGGGAAATGCCTGTCAGCGAGGAAGAGGACGGTGGTTTGTCGGGGTTCAAGCTCACATCGGGGCATTAAAGTAACAGTGTGAGGTATTTTTTATTATGAATACATGTCTGTTTTAATTCTCTTCATCACTGATTTCTGTAACGCGTTAGTGATTCAAACTATGGACAAGAAGATGTTTTATTTCCTGCTTGAACAACTGATGTCTATAAAGGTATTTCATGGGAAAAATAAACAATAAGTGACATTATTTACACCTTCAATTTCTCTGGAATAAACTGAATAAGATCAGGGTAACGTTGGTGTGAGCAGTGAAAGAAAAACGGAAGTAAAATCTCGCAGGATTTCCAAGGAAGATGCTACATTCCTTGTTTGATTGACACTTCTTCCTGATACAAACATTTTTTTTTAACTCACTGTTTATATAGAAGTACCTTAGGGAGGGACCTCTCTTAGCTACTTGGAACTTCTGTAAATATAATAATAAACTTTATTTATATAGCACTTTTCAGAAACAAGTTCACAAAGTGCTTCACAGACATAAAACAGAAAATACGTTTTAAAAGGTTATTCCACAGTTGTGTGGCCCTTACAGCAAATGCCTTACTACCCTCTGTCTCAAGCCTTGCCCTGGGCACGGAGAGCAACATGTGTAGTCCGACCTTTCAAGTGAAAACTACTTCCATAATTTAAAGTGAAGGCCTGCTTCAACCCCTTAACATTGAGTTTTCTCCTTTGTTTCCCTCAAAATTACACATTAAAATGATATTATTCCGCACTGTCTTGCAATATAAAATAGATTCTGTATCAATTGAGAAAACAATTGTCACCTCAAGGTCCATTTAGTAGCTGTTCTGGAGCTTTCGGTCAAATCAATGTTGTCCTGGAGGTTCATCCGTGACATTGAAAACTGTAGTTGAAAAAACAAGGTCCATAAAGTACCGTTTTTGGTGGAAAGGTCAAACAAACACAGGACTTTCACCTAGGGGACGGCTGTTTGTGTCCTGTGTGAAATCAAAAGTCAGCGTATTTTAATGTACGTCCGTAGTTTAAATAACGTAACAAATGTATAAATTTTAAGCCAAAAAATTATGTTTTTTTACTAAACATAACCAAGTATTTTTGTTTCATTTTTTTGTGTTTTGTGTCAATTTACAACATTAACCACGTGTTTAAAACCGCGACCATAATCCGGGAGAAAATGTTTCCCTCGAAACATAATTGAAAACTAAATTGTAATTGCAGTTAAGTTGTTTGGGAGAGTAATTTAGTTGGAGACGGGGGTTGCAAATTCAGCCTGACGTATACAGTATAGCCAGTAGTTGATTAGCATAGCTTAGCATAAAGACTGGAAGCAGGTGGAAACAGCTAGCCTGGTTCTGTCCAAAGGTAACCAAATCCACCCACAAGCATCACTAGAGCTCACTAGTCAACATCTGAACATCTCGTTTGTTTAACCCGTACAAAAACAAACAAGTTGTGGTTGTACAGTGGTTTATGTGCTGGCGCAGTTACTTCCTGAAGTCTCTGCTGGTTTCCTAGCAACATCATGGTCATGACAAGACTTGAAGAAAATGTCAAACGATAGAGGACAAATTGTTTTGATAGAGCAATGGTTAAAAACTATTAACGACAATAAGAAATGAGAGAAAAGAAAGAAATCCTCACATTTAACAAGCTTTAACCAGAAAATGTTTGCTATTTGTAAATTAAAAATAATGAAAAACCAACCCTAAATTAACCTTAATGACAATTAATTATCAAAGTTTCACTGATTAATTGAATTTCAGTCTCGCTGAAGAAGGTGCTGCAAAAGTAAAACAATAAAATCAGGTTGTTTTTCCACTTGATGTTGCCAAAAATAAACATCTACTCCCTGTGAATGCCCTATTAGCCCTGCCAGACAGCTGAAGGTTAAACAGTCATAACTTGCCTTTATGTGTCAACATTAAGAGGGTGTGATTCAACAGAACCGGGCTCTGCTTACTTAAACACTACAGCAGAAAATCAGTGTAGCTTGACTGCCTCTGAAAACAGACGCGTACGCCGCTGAAAGACGTGGCGGCTACAACGGGACCAGCACGTACGCAACGCCGCTTCCAGCTAAAAACCAAAATAAACTAAACCCATACCCGTAAAAACTCTGTACCGCACATTTCACACCTCCCTCTGCAACTAGTGAGTGACATCACGGGGGAAACTGTTATGAAGCAGGTTTCCTTTTTGGCAACACACCTCCATAAACACCAACATATAGAAGGTTTATTTGAGCTCTTTCTGTCTTCATCACACACACACACACACACACACACACAGTAAACCGAGCACAGCCCCGGTTCTCACACCATCAGCTGTGACCTGGTTAGCTTTAAGCCGCTGTTTGAGCCTGGCCCTTAGTTGAGGTTGGCTGCTCAGACAGGGCAATAGTTTGCACTCACACACACACACACACATAGAGTAACACACACACACACACTGGCCACTGTGGCTAATTGAATGGCCAGGTTAGGAGGTCCAGGCCTTTATGCTCATGGAGAGGAGCCATGAATATCTCTGTTTCATTTGGACTTCACACACTGAAGCGGTGGGAAAAGGTGAACGAGTGTGGGAACGAACGGCTTCGGGCTTTTGAATATTTACCTTCCTGAAAGCTCTGTGAGGTGAGAGTGTGGACTTGTGTACAGAAAATAAGATAAAGACAATACATGTTGCACAATTGCTGGAGTCTGCACTGACTGGAATATAAGCACATCTGCGTAAATATGCTACGCTCAGAGCTAGTGAATAAAAAGTGAAAAAAACTGTTTATGGCGGATTGGAGGGGAGGTGGATGGATCCAACAAACACACGACTTTCAACCAGGAGACTGGTGTTTGAGACCGTTGTTGACTGATTATGTCACATGTTTTTTATTGATGTTTGTGACCTGTTTTCTGTAGTTGTGTTACGTTGTTTCCATACATATTTTACTTATTTTAAGCCCAACTAGGACGTTTTTCCTAAACCTAACTCAGTGGTTTTCTTGCCTAAACCTAACTGCAGATATTTTTATTTTTCTAGTTACGTTAGTGATCTTTGTGACGCGTTTTTTGTGTCGTGTTTTCCGTACTTATGTTACGTTGTTTCCGTATATATTGTACACATTAAACAGATGATTTTGCAAGTCAAGAAAGTCACAGAAAGAAAGGGAGGGACTTCGTCTATCTATAGTTGTTGAGACATTTCAGTCTGGACCAAAGTGGTGGACCAACCGACCAACACTGTCATGCTCAGAGCCACGCAGGTAGCATGGCAAAAAAATTACCTATAACACCTAAACCTTCAGTCCAGCTTTGGTCATTTTCACACCTTTCCTTGAAGGGTAACATGGTTCCTAAAAGTTACTTTTCATACACTACTAATTTGAATTTGCAACATCAAATATGCTTTGACAGAAACATACTGTAATGTCACCCGGATTATGTCTTTTGTACCTCAGTGCTGGCGACATTCAAGCGGTTCCGTCCGTCTGTCCGTCCCATTCTCGTGAACATGATATCTTAGGTACGCCTTGAGCAGATTTCTTCAAATTTGGCTCAAACGTCAAGTTGGATTCAAGGATGAATTGATTAGAATTTGGTAGTCAAAGGTCAGTGTGACCTCACAAAACACGTTTTTGCTAATGCTAATTATGACAATCACACAAATATCTAACAGGATAAAATGATGAAGTGATGACATTTTGGACAGACATGGATGTAAACTGCAACTTGACTGGTTGGCGGAGGCATACAACCGTGAGGCGGTGATTCTAGTTATCAACCTAATGAGGAAACGTTTTTTAAAAAAAGCCATCTGCAAGGTTGCAAAATGTTCATCCTGAATCTTTTAGCAAAACAATCACTGACAACGTATTTCATTTGTCGACTTATTGTTCACTTATAGCAACAAATGCATGAATTAAGTCTTTATGGTTATGTTTAGGCAACGCAAAGCTCTTGGATAAGGTTAGAGAAAGATTGTCGTCTTGGTCAAATGTCGAAAAAGTCAACAGCGACTTCAAACAGGTCTATATTCAACCACAGCCACGAACGCCACATTTTGAGGACTAGAAAAAAAACAATCTTCATAGGAGTCAGGGTTGCATGTTCTGTGTTTTTCCGTTTCTTGATAAAATTTTATCAAATTCTGGATTCCACTTCTACTAAACCCAAAAAATACAGTTTGGTAAACGTTAAAACATGGTTTTAAAATTCAAGTTCTCACCAATCCGTGACAATATGCAAGTGAAAAGGAGAAATGTTCGATTTAATGGGTTTTCATTTCAGGCCTTGAGGCGATCCATAGCTTCAATCGAAAAAATCCAGCATCTACATGATGTACAGTATGTGCCGGTTCAACCCGAGTATCAGTTCACGTACAGTATACATCTTTAATCATTTCCATGCATGTGTATGTTTTGTGTGTGTAAATGTTCATGCATGTGGAGTCGCCTCTTATCTGCACGAGGAAAGGAAGTAAAAGGACAAGGAGAGAAAATGGAGTCTTGGAGAAGGAAAATGAAACCTGGGAGCAGGAGTTGAGGGAGAGGTGAGAGGACGGCGGCTGATAGACGGAGCATAAGAGGAGCGGGGAGGAAAAGGAGGAAAGGGAAATTGAAATGGTGTGATGAGAGGGAGAGAAGATGGAGAGGAAAGGAAAGGGAAGAGTCTGCTGTATTTGATGCAATGTTTGCTGATGTTCAGCATTCACACATAGTATTATGAAATCAATGGGTGAGTCACTGCATCATACAAACTCTTGTGTAAGGGCAAAAAATATCAGATACTGGCCAGTGATGTTGAGCCGTTATTCTGAAAATAATTTCATCAATATTGATTGATTGATTTCTTTATTTCCGTGTCATGCACACAACGTTTGGGCACCCTTATGTCCTCGTAGACAGGACAGTAAAACAAAAAGTGAACCTTATCAATGGTAATGTTTCTGAGCATAACTGTGCACATATAGGGATCTTTGTCTTTTGTTTAAATTATATTTCACAAAAAGTTCTACACTATAGTTATTCTTTATGAGACAATAAGTTTGTAACTTTTGTTTACCCCATATATCAACAGACCATTTTTCTCTATGCAGGAGAAACCTTATATATAATGTCACAAAGTAACCTGTTCTGAAAAATTAATGATAAATCATTCAAATAAAATAAAGATATCAGCTCCTTAACTAAGGAGGACGGAACCTGCCAAAATAAAAAATAAATTAAATGATAAATAAATGACCTGATAAATAAATGTCATTAAATATAGCAAAAATAATATAAAAAATAAATGCAGCCATTAATGAATCGATAAAATTTGACATAAATTGATATTTCTGTTTTAATTTGCTTATTTATTTATTTATCTTTATATTAATTCCCTTTTATATTGACTTCTGTTTAATTTTCTCTTTTATTTATTTCTGTATTTATTTTTTATAAAAGTTTGTATTTATTTATTTTTACATTTATTATTTATTTATTTTATATTTATTTTTACAAGTATTTTTTATTTATTTTATATTTATTTTTACAAGTATTTCTTATTTTATTTTTTTTATTTATTTATTTATGCACAATTTTCCCTTTCCATTTCACCCCATATATAATTCCCCAAACATATTTATTTCTATATTCTTTTCTTTATACATTTATTTTTACAATAATTTTTGGCAGGTTCCGTCCTCCATATTTATCATCAATGACCATGCAAAACTCAAATAAAGGTTTGAGTAGAGACTTTCATGTCGCATGACGTAAATGCTGATTTAGACACTTCTCCACCTTTACAAGGATTCAATTCTCATGTTAAAACGTACAAATTTAGGGTGTGAGAAAGATATCAGCACAACGTGTTTTCAATCTGCAGCTCCAGTACAAAATGACTGTACTTCTAACCTTTCTTCCTGTAAAACTTGAAATGCATTCACCCACACACACCACCACCAAGGAAACAAAACACTCAGCTCTGTCTCACACTTTGAGACACAAACTCATTTCATTATGATGAGACATGCCTCATTTTTAAAACCAGTCGACAAATGAAGCATTGACTAAATGTTGCGCGAGTGGCACAGACACAATAAATATCCTCTAACTAATACCTTTGTACTGTATAATAGGTTTCATAAGGGCAAGGAGGGGCCACGGCTTCAATTATGGCATAAACACTGATGGGAAAACACACACACACACACTCATGAGGAGGAAGTGAGCATCATTAGAGCAGGACTCTGCTGGAGCCAGTGGTTACAGTTGAACATGGTCTGTTTCCACTGTCTGTGTAGTTACTCACTGTATTACTCAGAGTTCAGTGAGTCGGCTTCCTCTGATGTTATGTGATGATGCAGTTGAAAAATGCAGTGTGATTGATTCATTCTACAGAATCTATCTGATGAAGTGTACACTGTAATGTATTGATCAGACTCCAGAAAGGTTGCATGTAGCCTGTGGCTGCATCCGAAATCTCATACTGTGCACTACATACCTAATATGTGTACTATCATTCAACATACTTTTGTGTGAGTAAACAGTAGTATGCATCTTTTCGGACGCACTGAGCAATAATTTACGTCATCACTTCCTGAGAGCCTCCTTGCCGGTTGGAGATGCGTATCCATGGTAACCTGTGCCAACCTCGTGCGACCAAACGATGATTTGTGAGATGAAAAGTCTGAATTAATTTTACTTACAGTTAAATTGAAGGGTTATTGTAGTACAGAGCTGTCCGTCAACGTCTGTTATGAACGTTGTCGTCACTACCGCATTGCATTGTGGGTTATTTATTAATCACAAGTTGTGTTAAAGTGGCAGTAGGCAGTATATTTTTGGCATCATCGGGTAAAAATTCCATAATAACCTTTCAGCATATTGTAATTCAAGTGTTCTGAGAGATAACTAGACTCTCTACACCTCCTCATGGCTGTTTTCAGGCTTTAAAAAATCGTGTGACGGGAGACTTTGGCCAATCACAGGTCATTTCAGAGAGAGAGAGCGTTCCTATTGGCTGTGCTCCGGCTGGTGGGCGATGCTTGGTATTTCCTCAACTGATCTCAACATGGCTGCCGGGTCACAAACTTTCTCATTTTACAGCTAAACAGTACACTGCAAGATGATTCTAGAAACATTTGAGGAGCGATATAGGCATTACAGTAACAGAATATTGATTCATATTTGATCAGCGCTGCCTAGTTTTACCATTTGGTCGGAGTTTGCGAGTGATTGACAGCTGACTATTGTCAGGATATAGCAACCTTTCTACAAAATTAACTTTTTTTAATAATATTTGCTCCAATCTCGCCTACTGCTGCTTTAAATATGTTGGTAGGATGAGGGTTAAAGTTAAAGTGTATGTGTTTGTTTTTTTGTAGAGCAGGACCATGTCGCCTTCTACTAGATTTAATTAGATAATTTGCAGTTGCTTTTCTAAAGATATTGATGCAGTCTGCAACCTGTACTTATTTTTTATTTAATAAGATACTGTGGTAATGTGTAAAAAGATAATACGGTTGGGGTTTGAGTGCTTTTATAGTCTTGTGGCTAAAATGTGGTTTCGGAAGTGTATACAGTGTGTTCCAGTGTATTTATGTGTTTGGTATGAAAAAGGTCAATATTAAAGCTATAGCATACCAGCATAACATATCAGCTTTCAGCAGCTTCAGTACAAAACATATCATCAGTATCATGAGCCCTCAAACACACAGATCAGCTGAATCCTCAACAATACACACATGCAACATATGCAGTTTTAAAACACACACTGCAGTCTTGTTGAGGATGATGCAGTGTAGGCCTATATATAGCATACATTGGACATGCAGGGGGTGTATGAGGGGTGACTGCAGTTAGGAAGGTATACAAGGGGGTGAGAGAGCAGTAAGACGGGTAAGTTAAAGAGTTAAAGGGTTGAGACAGAGGTTGGGAGGGTTACAATTGTTAGTTTAGCCCCACTGGCTATATTTTCCGTCCCTTGGGCCTATTTTACATACTTTCCTCTCAGACCCAACAAACAAACATGGAGCACAATTAGTGCTGTGCATGTACGTATGTGTGTGTGTTCGTGTGTGTGGTGCGTGTGCACATGAATTAAGAGCGTGGGAGCAAACGAAAATGATTTTCTGTCTAAAAAATTGAGTTATGTGGACATGCACACACACATAACGCGATGCATGTCCTCACACACACACACACACACACACACACTAAACATAATTTCTCATAACACTCTAATATGGTTCATTTTCAGCTATCAAAACACACATGAAAAGAGTGTTAACGCTGTCAACAAGCGAGCATGGGATGTGGAACCGTCGTTTTCATTCTCAATATGTCAAGGTTAGGGTGTATTCCAGCAGCAGAGAGCGAGGGAGAGGAAGAGGAAGAGGAGAGAGAGAGAGAGAGAGAGAGAGAGAGAGAGAGAGGGTTAGAGGGGGAAGGAGTGTCGTTCTCCATCCTCTGCTCTCCAGAGAATCCCATCATGAAACGCCAAAGCACAAAGAGCTCAGAGCCTTCGACTGAAACCGAGGGACCTTTAATCCAAAAAGCGGGAGCATGGCTGGGGCAACAGCGCCACCCAGCACGCCTTTACGCGTACTACAGTACACCTCATCTTCCTCTTCCTCTAAATCCTGACCTGCCCATCTCCATGTTTTAAAAAAAATAGAAAAACAAAGGGACATTTTTGCCATCCCACATTAATTCAATGATCAAAATGAGCGACGGTGAAACAATTCAAGTCAAATCCGCGCCCGGTTTTTGAGCAACCCCTCCTCCTCCAACACATGAGAGAGGTAATCAAAGCCCCAGTCTGCTTTCTGTGTGGGAATCTAACCCTTAATGGGCTCCACCAACCTCACAGCCAAGCACACAAAATCAAACTAATTACAATTTGTCCTTTCTCTTTTGTCCTCTTCACAGTGCTCCCTTTTAATTCCCACCAAGAACACACTAAAAAAAAAAAAAGGAGGTGGTGGGTGTATGTGAGGAGTATACTGTAGCGGGGGGATTTTCCAAAGTGGCACAGTAAAATAACACACTGGAGTGTATATCGGCTTCCACTCTCCCTCATTTAAATAAGCGCCAACACTGATTTTCTAACAAAAATATGGTACTAGTATAATAACAATGAAATAAGACCCTGTGAAAACTCGCAGCCTGCAGCAAGTATTTAAAATATCATTTAAAAAGGGCTGATCTGTAATTCAGAGCGGATATGGTATCAGACGGCGTGCTTGTCATTCCCGGCTATAATCTCCACTACGCTGAGAAACACACTGTCTGCTGGCAGCACTGGAGAGAGGGAGGAAGAATAGGGAAGAAGGGGGGGCAAGCGGGATTTGACTACTTATTTTCCATCCTCCTCTAGGTGCCGTTCGTTTGTCTGATATCGGCGGCGAAAATCTCAGAAGCGAAGAAGAATCAGAGATTGGAGGAGAGAAGTTGGAGCGCAAGAAATAGGAGGCAGAAGAACTGGGAAAAGTTTTAGAATTAAATTATTAGATGGGGAAAGGATGATGGAGAGATGGAGGAGGTCGGAGGAGACACACTTTTAAGAGAAAAGAAACTGATTAATCAACGTCTATTCTCATAATCGATTATTTGTTTGTTTGGCTTTTAATCTTTAAGGAAGTTTATCATGTGGAAATTCTTAAAGTTTATTCATCAACTTGCAAACGAAATCTCACCACAAAGTCCATTTAGTGGGGGTGTAAATCACAAGTTTCATCACGATACGATATTATATTGATTCTTTGGACAACGATACGATATTTGCTGATATCACAAAGTCTGTCATGATACGATTTCGATCCAGTTCAATTCAGAGGCCTGCGATCGATTGGAGACGATGTCATATTATATCAACTTACAAAAAGCAAATAAATTATGATATGACTATTACTTTTATTACTGGGCTCTTCCAGACATTTAAATGAAAAACAATTTATTCTTTTTTAATAAAAACAATAAAAAAGAGACCTCATGTCGTTCACTATAAAGTGCCACATTTCTCATGATTGATGATATTGGATCATTGATCACTGAATTGATACATTGATCCAGATCGATGTATTATTACACTCCTAACATTTAGCGGCTGTTCTTGAGCTGTTCATCATATCACATGATCTTCTTCAAGAGACAGACTTGTGATTGAATTGTAGACGTTCAAATTTCCATTTTATTTCAGCACTTTAAGGACTTTTCATCCACGTTGGCTTAAAAGTTAGAGTTGAAAGTTCATCCCTGACTTTTGAAACAGCAATTGACGAAAACAAATCGCACCACAAGGTCCATTTAGTAGCTGTTCTGGAGCTTTCAATTTAGTCCAACAATGTAGTTATTGAATTATAAAAAAAGATCAATAATTAGTCACTTGTTGTAGCTTGTCAAATATCAGATGGAGAAGGCTGATGAATGGATGAACTGGAGGCATGAGGAGATGGACCTCTGAAAAAGGAACGATGATAAAGAGATACGTCACAACGTCACGATATACAGGTATTGATGATAACCGTGATATAATACACATGATAATATCCTGTAACTAATCCAGCGCCTCTTAAATCATTTTATAGATACAGTTATGTTTATAGACTCTCTCTCCACCACGCTACGCTCGTATTTTGAGTGTAATTCATTTACCAAAAAAAGAGACCAAATATGTTATTGTGAATTCTTTTGGCCACAATAATCGTGCCCTATAAAGGAACCATTGTTTGATTAACCCATTAACAAAATATTTCGACGAGTCTGACAATCGATTCAATCATTTAAGAAATTTATTTGGCATAAAATACTTAATCTGAAAAACTTTTAGTCTTTTACAAATCATGTTTATAAAAAAACATCTTAAACGAGTAGTCACTGTTGGGATTGAAAGTTCATTCATGACTTTAGGAACAGCAGTTGACAAACAGAAAATCACTACAAGGTCTATTTAGTTGCTGTTCTGGAGCTTTTGGTCATAGCACACTGTCTTCTTCAGTGTTGTTTTTGACCCTGGAAGCAACAATTGACAAAAAAATCTCTCCGTAAAGTCCATTTAGTAGCTGTTCTGGAGCTTTTCATCGTATCACACAATCAAATGAATGATTTTTTTAAAAAAAGGTAATTAATTGCTTGTTTTAGGATGTCAAATATGAGGATTTACTGCTTTTGTTTATCTTTTTTTTTAATATTATTGGTCAGACAAAACAAGCAATTTAAAGATGTCACTTTAGGCTGTGGGAAATTGTGACAATTAAGTTGATAAATATAAAGAAAATGGATTAATCAATGTCACTGGGGCTCTGGAAACTTGGGTTTCGGATTGATGGTTTCACAAAACAAGCAATTTGAAGATGTCACTTTCTGCATTTTTCACATTTTTCACATTTTATAGATTAAAAATAGTAGTCAAATAATCAGAAATAAGATCAATAGATTAAACAATGAGGGAAATAATCATTAGTTGCAGCTTCAAATGGAATTATGAATGACTAAGACTGTCCTGGACACACACACACACACACACACACACACTGGCACACACACACACACTTAAACACACATTGGGTTTTGGTTAGACGTGTGGTCTGGACAGGAAAGGGCCGGGGCCGCCACACTCAGCGGGACGCGGACCTCAGGCAGTTCACACCACACACACACACACACATGCAAACACACTGCCAGGCCGTCCTTACCCACCTATCCTGTTGCAGTGGGGGGTCGGAACTGGCCAGACACACACACACACACACACACACACATCATAGACATCCTCATATTCAAACACACACACTCAGTTGGCGGAAACTGGCAGTGACATGCTGTCCGGCGGCTCAGGGCTCTGAGGTTGGGCTGAGCCATCTATCATACAGCCAGAAACACAGTAACCCAAGACATGAGTGGCAGGGGATCACACACACACACACACTCACACACACACACACACACACTGAAGAAGACATGTGTAAGTATTCTCACAAACAAAACAGTCGCTCAGACAAAGCCGGCGACACGCTACATCACGCTACGCTGGCTGAGAAAACCCTCAATATGAACTGAATCTAATGAGACGTTTTGATCAGATTCCACACACTTACGCATGAATAGGTTTCACTGTTAGCATCAGTGTTATCCCGGCGTTCAAAGGAGAGTTTCGGTGTCCTGCGGTCTCAATGATTATGACAATTTCTGCTCTGACAAGATAAAAAAAATATCTTGGATAAACACAATCCTTGTAATTATTTGGATGAAAACTGTCTTGTAACATGTTTTAATAAATGAAAGCTGAAATGATTATTCGATTATTTGGTCGACAGAAAATGCATCTGGAACTATTTTGATAATCCTTTAAGTTGATTTTTAAACAAAAATGAAAACTTGAAAACTTGATTAAGACACCTGAACAAAAGACTCCACATTAGCTGTTTGACTGACATGAAGATTACTATATTACAGATCCTGAACAGTGGCCTTAAATATCAGCCAACAGCAGCGTTGACCCCTAAACATCAGGGTCTTTATTGGCCTTTGAAAACCCATATTAGTGTCCCACTTCCCAGCCCACTTCACAATCAAGCCTTCAGCCTGAGTAAGTGCCCCACTTCATTTGTAAAACACCCCTGTGAATGATACAAACCGCCACTTCCCCCGTCTAAATCTCTTCCCCTCTCTCTCTCTCCCTCTCAACAGGCCTCACCATTCACGCCTCCCTCTGAAACCCGAGCGGCTCAGATTGATGGGAGGACGCCTCTCATTTGGACCGGGAGAAAAGTGGCCAGTTTAAGGGCTGCTACTGTATTTTAAACGCCACGGGGTGTTAAAGAGACTGATGAGCCTGGTGGCGTCGGTGGCAATGGTGACCGGTGCAAAAACCCCATTGGGAGGATGAGAGAGAAGGAAGGGGGAAGGAGGGGAATAAATCTGCGTGGCGGCGGGAATCGATCGTTTCTCCCTCCTTCCCGCGCTATCTCATCTGCAGGGGCTGAGAGAGGCTGAGCGGTTTAAACGATCCTGACCTTGTCCGACATAAATAGTCAGAAAAGTCCACAGAGCTGATAGCTTTGTGTAAGGCTGGGGGGGGGGGAGGAGAAAAGAGGGAGGGGAACGCATTGAGATAAGAAGGAGGGGGTTGAATGAGATAATGCCCTGGCGTTACTACATCAGAGTCCATGTCGTGCACACGCACAGACGTCGCCGTGGGAAACAGCCTCGGCCTCGCTTCCTGTCCTCCCCTCCTTCCTTTCGCCGTTATCTCTCCCTCTTCTCCCTTCTCGGATCAGAAAAAAAGAAGGGAGTTGAGGAGTGAAGAGGAGGAGCGGAAAGTCTTTCCTCTCCGAGCGCTCATCTTTCTTTTCTGTGATAACCTGAGAGAAGGATGGAGGAAGTCAATTGGCTCCCATGAACACCCCATTCTGCACTCCTGAAGAAGACGTGAGTGTTTTAAAGTAAGAAAGGAGCTCTTTTGTGCGGGCGCCCCTCTTCTTTTCTTTTGAGTGTAATGCCGCTGTACCTGACAGTGGCGCTGCCCCGGGTAAAGGCAGAAATCTCTGCCTCCATTGTCACCTGTTCCTCTAATCATTTTCCGCCCTTCATGCCACAATGGAGGAGGGCGATAACGATAACGAGGTGAAGCTAATACAGAGCGGCGGCGGGGCCCCCGAACACAATGTTCAGATGTCTTCACTCGTTCTGCACACTCACACACCTTTATACCTTTATACACTCCTTAATGCAGAAACACACACACACACATTTTGTCTTTTTTTTTCTTCAGTCACTCACTGTTGGAGCCATTTTCATTAAGGTGCCAACTGTCAAACCACCCTCACATTACTGTTACACACTTTACACACAGTTTCATCGTTAAACACAATAACAGAAGAATAAGTGTGTCGTGTTTTTTTCTCTGCTTTGTTGGAAGCTAGTGGCTTATAACTGCCTGCTGGTTTGAGTCCTGGTATATTGGGTAGCAAAATATCTGAGAGACAGTTTCTCCTCTCTACACTCAACATTTGATATAACTTGGTTCTTATTTTTTAATTTTTGGCCATCATTCCTATGGGTTATGATAGCGTTGTACTCAACAGTTAATTGCAGAGATGTGAGAACCAGGTGGCAACCTCCGGGTCTGAAAAGTGAAGCCAATGCGGAAGTGCCTTAAACTTGCATTCTTTCTAATAGCCAGCAGGGGGCGACTCCTCTGGTTGCAGAAAGAAGTCTGATTGTATAGTCTATGAGAAAATGAGCCTACTTCTCACTTGATTTATTACCTCAGTAAACATTGTAAACATGAGTTTATGGTTTCAATCGTTAGTTTCAAGTCTTCTTCAATACAGCATGATGTTCATTCAGTAAATTATGATCCCATTTAGAGTCAAATAGACCATAAAGCAGGGGATGCTTTAGGGCGTGGCTACCTTGAGATTGACAGGTCACTACCACGGCGTTGTCCGGTCTGGACAGTTAATTGTAAGATTTTGGTTGTCTAAAAATTTCTTATTCAGCATTTGGTTGTAAGGCAAGGCAAGGCAGCTTTATTTGTATAGCACATTTCAACAACAGGGCAATTCAAAGTGCTTTACAGAAACATTCAAGAACATTGCGACAAAATGCAAAAGAACATTAAGAAATAATTAAAACAGTTATAAAAACATAAAAACATTAAAACATTAAAGATTAGAAAATAAAAACAAGCTAAAAATAAAAGCTAGGATAGAAGCTAAAATTGCATAAAACTCAAAAGAGTAAAAGTTATAGTGCAGTGTCAGAATGAAAGGCACCCGCAAACAGGAAAGTTTTAAGCTTTGTTTTAAAAGAAGTGAGAGTTGGAGCGGTCCTGCAGGTTTCTGGGAGCTTGTTCCAGATATTTGGTGCATAAAAACTGAATGCTGCTTCTGCATGTTTAGTTCTGACTCTGGGGACACTAAGCAGACCTGATCCAGATGACCTGAGAGGTCTGGATGGTTCATAACACAGCAGAAGATCAGAAATGTATTTTGGCCCTAAACCATTTAGTGCTTTGTAAACCAGCAGCAGTATTTTGAAATCAATTCTCTGAGAGACAGGCAGCCAGTGTAGAGACTTCAGAACTGGACTGATGTGATCCACTTTCTTGGTCTTAGTGAGGACTCTAGCAGCAACGTTCTGAATCAGCTGCAGCTGTCTGATCGATTTTTTAGGAAGACCGGTAAAGACGCCGTTACAGTAGTCAAGTCGGCTGAAGATAAATGCATGTACTAGTTTTTCCAAATCCTGCTGAGACATCAGTCCTCTAATTCTTCTTATATTCTTCAGGTGATAGAAGGCTGTCTTTGTAATTGTCTTAATATGGCTGTTAAAGCTCAGGTCTGAGTCCATGACTACACCAAGGTTTCTGGCTTGGTCTGAGCTTTTTAACATCACAGATTGTAGGTGAGCACTAACCTTTAATCTTTCTTTTTTGGCTCCAAAAACTACAACCTCAGTTTTGTCTTTGTTCAGCTGAAGAAAATTCTGGCACATCCAATTATTGACTTGTTCAATGCACTCACTCAGTGCTTGTATTGGACTGTAGTCTCCTGGTGATAGAGTTATGTAAATTTGTGTGTCGTCTGCATAGTTATGGTAATTTATTTTGTTGTTCTCAAAAATCTGACCCAGTGGGAGCATGTAGATGTTAAACAAAAGAGGCCCCAAGATGGAGCCTTGGGGAACTCCGCATGTGATTTTGTTCAGCTCAGATTTGCAATTACCTATAGACACAAAGAAGTCCCTGTCTTTTAGGTAGGATTTAAACCAGCTGAGTGCTATGCCAGAAATACCCACCCAGTTTTCCAGTCGGTCTAGTAATATATTATGGTCAACCGTGTCGAATGCAGCACTGAGATCCAGTAAAACTAAAACCGTAGTTCTACCACTGTCTGTGTTCAATCGGATGTCATTGAAGACCTTAACAAGAGCAGTCTCAGTGCTGTGGTGAGGTCGAAAACCTGACTGGAAGACATCAAAAGAGTTGTTTAGTGCCAGAAAGCTATTTAATTTTTGAAAAACTGTTTTTTCAATTATTTTAGACAAGAATGGAAGATTTGATATCGGTCTGTAATTATTTACTATTGATGAGTCCAGATTGTTCTTTTTGAGGAGTGGTTTGATGACAGCAGTTTTCAGGGCCTGTGGGAACACTCCTGAAACAAGAGATGCATTAACAATCTGTAAAAGCTCTGAGACCATACAATCTGATACTTTTTTGAAAAGGCCTGTTGGCAGAATGTCAAGGCAGCATGAGGAGGATTTTAGATGTTGTATGATTTCCTCCAGGTATGTCTGATTTATTGGATAAAACTGTGTCATGGTATTTGCACCAGGTTTAAGTGGACGCAGGGGAAACAAACATCCTGTACCTGCTATGGAGGAAGTGACTGCTTGTCTGATTTTGTGAATTTTTTCTGTAAAAAAGGAAGCAAATTCATTGCAGGCCCTGGAGGATAAAAGTTCAGAGGCTACTGACACAGGAGGGTTTGTTAGCCTGTCGACAGTAGCAAACAGGGCACGTGCATTGTTATTGTTTTTGGTGATGATGTCAGAGAAGAAGGACCGCCTTGCATTTTTCAGTTCTGAATTATAAATGCAAAGTCTCTCTTTATAGATGTCATAATGAACTTGTAGATTTGTTTTCCGCCACTGGCGTTCAGCTTTTCGACACTCTCTTTTTTCATTTCTTACAAACATGGTATTTCTCCATGGAGATTTTTTCTTACCAGAGACAATCTTCACCGTGGTGGGTGCAATGGTATCAATAACATTTGTCATTTTAGAATTGAAATTATCTACAAGCTCATTGACAGAGGTCCAGGGGAGGGTGGGTGTGGAAGAGAAAGCCTGAACAAATTGATCACTGGTATTTTCAGTGATATACCTTTTTGTGATTACCTCTGTCTTATCATTCCTGTGCACAGGAAGAGTACTCTCAAAGAATACACATGAATGATCAGACAGAGCAACATCCATCACTACAACCTTGGAAATGTTCAGGCCCTTTGATATGATTAAGTCCAAAGTGTGTCCCCTATTGTGTGTGGGCTCTGTCACATGCTGACTCATTCCATAGTTATCAAGAACCTGACACAGTTCTTTGGCCCCTCTGTCCTGTTGGTTGTCAACATGGATGTTAAAATCACCAACAATGACTACACAGTCAAAGTCAACACAAATTACAGACAGCAGTTCAGTAAAATCATCAAAAAAGTTTGCACAGTATTTAGGTGGCCTGTAGATATTGAGAAACAAAGCTCGAGAAGAGGAGTTCAGCTGAACATATTCACATTCGACATATTCAAAAGAAGCAAAATGTCCATAAGATATCTGTTTGCATTGGAGAGAATCATTAAACAATATGGCAACTCCACCTCCTTTCTTATGCATTCTAGCTTCGCTCATAAAACTAAAGTTGGGAGGAGTTGACTCGATAAGAACAGCTGCACTGTTATTTTGGTCTAACCAAGTTTCAGTTAAAAACATAAAATCAAGCTTGTGCTCAATAATAAAATCATTGATTAAAAAACTTTTTCCTGCCAAAGACCTGACGTTTAACAGGGCTAGCTTTAATGTGCTAGAAGCATTATTATTATTTTTTGGGACATGGTTTGGCTGGCAAGGAATCAATGCTAAATTTGATAAATTAGCACAATCAGTAAAAATCTTCCTGTTTCTTTGCAGATTCACCATTCTTTTTCTACTACTTATTAGAACTGAGATAGAAGAAGCTCTCATCACACAGGGCCCCAGCTTTTCCTGGAAACAGTCACGTGTATCATTAGCCTTGAAGCCTGGACCCAGCACATATCAATCTGTGCTTGCAACATTTTGTAAAGGAACATCCTTATCAGGCTGCGGAGACAGAGGCTGATTCCATTGTGGAGGGGATGGAGGTGGTAGGTGTCGTGCTTGTGGAGATAGTGCCAAAGTTGTTCGAGGTCGACCTCGTGGGGGGATCATGGGAGAGAAAATGGGTGTAGGGCGGGGAGTAAGTTTAGTTCCAGCATTGACCAGCTCCTTCATGTGGTCAGTGAACTCCAAGAGGGGGGAGGAGGGAGAAAGGGTGATAAGCGAGGATGAGGACGCCTCCTCTTGTCTCTGCTGTATCCCAGGGCTGGCTTGTGGTGGGGGGTGAAATGATTCTCCTTGAGGTCCCCTGGCACATTGTGTTGTGTCTTCCTCCAGTGGTGATTCCTCTTGTCTCGCGTCCTTGGCAGAGGGAACAGATGAATGACGCAGTAAGTAGAATAGGTTGGAGTTGAACAATTTTACTCCTGACTTGTTTAGGCAGAGTCCATCTGCCTTGAAGAGATGTCTGCGGTCCCAAAAAAAGTTAAAATTGTCAATAAAATGCACTGAGTGGGATTTGCATGCTGTTGAAAGCCATGTGTTCAGTCCCAGCAACCTGCTGAATCTCTCGACTCCTCTTCTGATTGTACTTAGCTCCACCCTCTTTTGTCACTTCTGGTTGCAAAAGTCAAGATGGCGATGGCCAAAATGCTGAACTCGAGACGTCAAAGCCGTAGTCCACAAACAACATTGCTGGTGCCACAAAAAAAAACACAAGCAGTGAGACAATCAGTTAAAAAAAAAGGTTAATTAAACTTATTTGGCAGAGAAAATGAGGGCAAACATTTTCCAAAACTGTTCGTTGTAAACATCCATCACAATTTTTTAGACCAACTTCTGGTTCAACACTGACTCACTGTACTTGCCGTAGTTGTATGTTTAGAGTTTTGCACAAACTCTAGTTGCAGCAGTAATAGGAACACAGTACACACAGATTTAGTAGTTTTAAGTAGGTGATGACGTACTGCTTGATTTTGTATATTAATGATCTCGTCTTGTTCAAAATCAGTATCTTGTTTTTTTAGGAATGACATGGAGTGATGAAGAAAGATGCAGCATAGGGATCATGCCAAGTTCAAGGTAATCACCACACAAATCTTGTATAAAGTTACATAATTAATATTTTTTCTGGCCAAATGACATTGTTTCCTCGCAGCCTGGTAGAAAATGATCCAAGGTCTAGTATCAGCCTACATCCTGGAGGTTGGGAACCACTGCTTTAGAGAAGACAATGTTATTTTAACTAATAGAAATGATGGCCAAAACTATGAAAACAAGATTTCAAGTCACTTGTATACAAGTCTGTGTGGGCCAATAGACAGACATAACAAACATTCACAAAAATTAAGACATGAGACCTGAACTGGCCTGGACTTCTGTGAGATTTAACCTCATGATAGAATTAAACATTCAAGTCTCAAATCTTGACGTAATTAGTTGTTTTAAAAGTCCTTGCACAGCCTTACACGTTGAATTTAAAATGATTAAGCTGGCATTAAAAAGACTCGGTCTCGGCTGCTGAACGTTACTATTAGCACATCTTCACAAAAAAGACTGGAGACTTAAAAACAGCTCTGATACCAGGTAGAATATACTGATTTTGTGTCAAATGTATTGTTGCTTGCAAGCATCAAGACAAGAGAAGAACATTATTGCTGCAGAGACTTGCTGAGACTTCGTACTATCATGCCACGAAGGAGAATAAACCACTGTGCACTGTCTCTGATAAGCCTTTTAACTGGACCTCCTGGTTCTTCTTTTCGCCGGGACTCTGCAACGACATTTCCACAAAATAAACATTAAAAAAGACAGAAAGAAACAGACGATCTGCTCTCAGTTTTTTTCAATTGTGACCTAGGCTCTGCAGAATTCCCAATTCCTCCTCCTCCTCCTCTTCCTCCCCCCATTCCCTCACCCTTCCTCACCCACATCCATGTGACGTTGGATTGCCGAGCCTCGCCAGCGAGGGGGAGATGAGAAGGCTGCTGCTCTCCGACTGTGTTTATCAGTCTGGCATCGCTGTAATTTCAGTGTTCAGATGCAATCGCTCCCCACTCCCCTCAGGAGTAAACAATAACAAGCACAAATACAATAGACAAACAAGGCCTGCAGGACATGTATGCACACACACACACACATCTATATGCACACACAGATGCACAAAAGCATACAGTTCGGACACACAAACAATAACAAATGTAAACCACAAGCACCTTCTGTCTTGTTTTCTGTCTTTATTTGACAGTAACTGTTGCCACAAACCTAAACATCTAGTTTGTTCCCCGCATCAACATGAGAAACCACAAGATCTATGCAAAAAGACTGAACTCAGATCAGATATTGTGAATATAGTGGCTCAATTGACCAGAACTAAACCCGTTGTCATACAGTAAACCAATGAATTGTGTTGCTATTTCACACGGCTGGCCTCTTTGAGTCTCACTTACATGCAGGTTGCTGCTTAAAGACTGACAGACCTCACATCTCTTATCAGACAGCACAGCCTGGTGGACACTTAATGGACTGCAAACAACAGGCTTCAAGGTTCTTTATTTGACATTTGTCAATTGCAGTAAAGCAGTTATTGGCAAAAAAAATGCTCATAAAATATGTATATATAAAAGGATAAATCACACAAGTAGATGTAAAAGCAAAATGATCATCTAAGGCATAAAATAGTGCTGATGAAATAAATATAAACATAAGTAAATATGAAATAGTAATGTAAATGTAAATTTGTAATTTTGTGGAAGACAGTATTTCAGATGGGAATACTGAATGTAAACAGGATGTATGTATATGCATGATGAGAAGTAATATATGTAAACAAAGGTGTAAGCAGGAATGTAGTATGTATAGAGAAGTAATAAATATGTATGTATATATATATTATATTATATTTTTTCTGCTTAGAGCAGCTGTAAAGCCCCAATTTTCAATCAATAAGATATTTCTGATTCTGATTTCTAAATCTGTTTTAATTGAAGTGGAAGTACATCAATTAGTTTCCCCCTTGACCTTCGTGCGTCTGACGTCATGACGTAATTTCCGCAATGTTGTTATGGAGATGGTGGAGACGTGTGGAGACGACAGGTAGCTAAACTTTAGCTATGTTTGAGACATTTAGTGTGAATTAATTAACTTATTAGACTTAGTTAGCAGTATTAGAGTTAAAGTTAACTTCACGGTACTTGACAGAAGTGGTGAAATGTGATTGTTGACGTAATTATTTAGTTAACTGACTGAGCTAAAACCAGCTAATGTCGCTACTAGCTAACATGACGTCATGGTGTTAGCTAGTTTTAATTGCTTGTTTCGACCGCCAAGGTTATTTAGTGGGGGTGGAAATGTTTTTCTTTAGGTTTAAGTCACTGTGAGTTGGTACATCTACAGTTAGTAATATACTTATGGTAGTTTTAGTGGCTGTTAAACGTTAGCTGGTTCTGTAGTTTAAACAGTGAGCAAGGGAAGTTGGTTTAGCGTTCGTTTGCAGACGGTGCATTCACGGCACGTTACCAACGGTCGGTGATTATAAAACAAACATCAGTCTGGGTCTGGGATCTTTGATGTAACGTTAGCATCTAGCAAGATGGTGGTTTGAACAACAACTTATGAACGCTAAATACTTGGCCTTTGCTGTGTGTTGTAGCTCCTGTAGCTCAAAAGTGTCGACATACTATAAAATTACTTGTTTTTATGAAATATTTCGACATACTATACTATGGCGTTTTTTTCCATGAAATCATTCGACATTTTATACTATGACTTTTTTTTCATAAAAATGTTCAGCATACTATATT
Source organism: Sebastes umbrosus (assembly GCF_015220745.1). Lineage (NCBI taxonomy): Eukaryota > Metazoa > Chordata > Actinopteri > Perciformes > Sebastidae > Sebastes > Sebastes umbrosus. The sequence continues at coordinate 8,573,299 of NC_051291.1, forward strand.
ATGACGTTTTGCCCATCAAAAGTGTCGACATACTATAAAATGACTTTTTTTCATGAACATTTTCGACATACTATACTATGACTTTTTTTTAGGATGATTTTCGACACACTATACTATGACTTGTTTTTATGAAATATTTCGACATACTATGAAGTTTTTTCCATCAAAATAGTCAACATACTATACTATGACTTTTTTTTCATGAACATTTTCGACATACTATACTTTGACTTTTTTTTAGGATGATTTTCGACATACTATACTATGAAGTTTTTTTCCATGAAATCTTTCGACATACTATAGTATGACTTTTTTTAATAAAAATGTTCAGCATACTATACTATGACGTTTTGCCCATCAAAAGTGTCGACATACTATAGTATGGCGTTTTTTTTCCATGAAATCATTCGACATACTATAGTATGACTTTTTTTAATAAAAATGTTCAGCATACTATACTATGACGTTTTGCCCATCAAAAGTGTCGACATACTATAAAATGACTTTTTTTCATGAACATTTTCAACATACTATACTTTGACTTTTTTTTTAGGATGATTTTCGACACACTATACTATGACTTTTTTTTCATGAAATATTTCGACATACTATAATATGACATTTTTCCATTAAAATAGTGGACATACTATGACTTTTTTTTCATGAAATCTTTCGACATACTATACTATGGCGTTTTTTTCCATGAAATCATTCGACATATTATACTATGACTTTTTTTTCATAAAAATGTTCAGCATACTATACTATGACGTTTTGCCCATCAAAAGTGTCGACATACTATAAAATGACTTTTTTTTCATGAAAAATTTCGACATACTATACTATTGCGTTTTTTTCCTTGAAATCTTTCGACATACTATATTATGACTTTTTTTTCATAAAATTTTCGACATACTATACTATGACTTTTTTTTCATAAAATTAACTAATTTTATGAAAAAAAAGTCATAGTATAGTATGTCGTTAATTTCTTGAAAAAAAAGTCATAGTATAGCATGTCGTTAATTTTATGAAAAAAAGTCATAGTATAGTATGTCGTTAATTTTATGAAAAAAAAGTCATAGTATAGTATGTCGTTAATTTTATGAAAAAAACGTCATAGTATAGCATGTCGTTAATTTCTTGAAAAAAAAGTCATAGTATAGCATGTCGTTAATTTTATGAAAAAAAAGTCATAGTATAGTATGTCGTTAATTTTATGAAAAAAGTCATAGTATAGTATGTCGTTAATTTCTTGAAAAAAAAGTCATAGTATAGTATGTCACTAATTTTATGAAAAAAAGTCATAGTACAGTATGTCGTTAATTTTATGAAAAAAAAGTCATAGTATAGTATGTCACTAATTTTATGAAAAAAACGTCATAGTATAGTATGTCGTTAATTTTATGAAAAAAAAGTCATAGTATAGTATGTCACTAATTTTATGAAAAAAACGTCATAGTATAGTATGTCGTGAATTTTATGAAAAAAAGTCATAGTATAGTATGTCGTTAATTTTATGAAAAAAAAGTCATAATATAGTATGTCGTTAACTTTATGAAAAAAAAGTCATAGTATAGCATGTCGTTAATTTCTTGAAAAAAAAGTCATAGTATAGTATGTCGTTAATTTCTTGAAAAAAAAGTCATAGTATAGTATGTCACTAATTTTATGAAAAAAAGTCATAGTATAGTATGTCGTTAATTTTATGAAAAAAAAGTCATAATATAGTATGTCGTTAATTTTATGAAAAAAAAGTCATAGTATAGTATGTCGTTAATTTCTTGAAAAAAAAGTCATAGTATAGTATGTCGTTAATTTTATGAAAAAAAAGTCAGTATAGTATGTCACTAATTTTATGAAAAAAAAGTCATAGTATAGTATGTCGTTAATTTTATGAAAAAAAAGTCATAGTATAGTATGTCGTTAATTTCTTGAAAAAAAAGTCATAGTATAGCATGTCGTTAATTTTATGAAAAAAAAGTCATAGTATAGCATGTCGTTAATTTTATGAAAAAAAAGTCAGTATAGTATGTCACTAATTTTATGAAAAAAAAGTCATAGTATAGTATGTCACTAATTTTATGAAAAAAAAGTCATAGTATAGTATGTCGTTAATTTCTTGAAAAAAAAGTCATAGTATAGCATGTCGTTAATTTTATGAAAAAAAAGTCATAGTATAGCATGTCGTTAATTTCTTGAAAAAAAAGTCATAGTACAGTATGTCGTTAATTTTATGAAAAAAAAGTCATAGTATAGTATGTCGTTAATTTTATGAAAAAAAAGTCAGTATAGTATGTCACTAATTTTATGAAAAAAAAGTCATAGTATAGTATGTCGTTAATTTTATGAAAAAAAAGTCATAGTATTAGTATGTCGTTAATTTCTTGAAAAAAAAGTCATAGTATAGTATGTCACTAATTTTATGAAAAAAAAGTCATAGTATAGTATGTCGTTAATTTTATGAAAAAAAAGTCATAGTATAGTATGTCGTTAATTTTATGAAAAAAAAGTCAGTATAGTATGTCACTAATTTTATGAAAAAAAAGTCATAGTATAGTATGTCGTTAATTTTATGAAAAAAAAGTCATAGTATAGTATGTCGTTAATTTCTTGAAAAAAAAGTCATAGTATAGCATGTCGTTAATTTCTTGAAAAAAAAGTCATAGTATAGCATGTCGTTAATTTTATGAAAAAAAAGTCATAGTATAGTATGTCACTAATTTTATGAAAAAAACGTCATAGTATAGTATCTCGTTAATTTTATGAAAAAAGTCAGTATAGTATGTCGTTAATTTCTTGAAAAAAAAGTCATAGTATAGTATGTCACTAATTTTATGAAAAAAAAGTCATAGTATAGTATGTCGTTAATTTTATGAAAAAAAAGTCATAGTATAGTATGTCACTAATTTTATGAAAAAAAAGTCATAGTATAGCATGTCGTTAATTTTATGAAAAAAAAGTCATAGTATAGTATGTCGTTAATTTCTTGAAAAAAAAGTCATAGTATAGTATGTCACTAATTTTATGAAAAAAAAGTGATAGTATAGTATGTCGTTAATTTCTTGAAAAAAAAGTGATAGTATAGCATGTCGTTAATTTCTTGAAAAAAAAGTCATAGTATAGTATGTCGTTAATTTTATGAAAAAAAAGTCATAGTATAGTATGTCGTTAATTTTATGAAAAAAAAGTCATAGTATAGTATGTCGTTAATTTTATGAAAAAAAGTCATAGTACAGTATGTCGTTAATTTTATGAAAAAAAAGTCATAGTATAGTATGTCGTTAATTTCTTGAAAAAAAAGTCATAGTATAGTATGTCGTTAATTTCTTGAAAAAAAAGTCATAGCATAGCATGTCGTTAATTTCTTGAAAAAAAGTCATAGTATAGTATGTCACTAATTTTATGAAAAAAACGTCATAGTATAGTATGTCGTTAATTTCTTGAAAAAAAAAGTCATAGTATAGCATGTCGTTAATTTTATGAAAAAAAGTCATAGTATAGTATGTCGTTAATTTCTTGAAAAAAAAGTCATAGTATAGCATGTCGTTAATTTTATGAAAAAAAGTCATAGTACAGTATGTCGTTAATTTTATGAAAAAAAAGTCATAGTATAGCATGTCGTTAATTTTATGAAAAAAAGTCATAGTACAGTATGTCACTAATTTTATGAAAAAAACGTCATAGTATAGTATGTCGTGAATTTTATGAAAAAAAGTCATAGTATAGTATGTCGTTAATTTTATGAAAAAAAAGTCAGTATAGTATGTCACTAATTTTATTAAAAAAAAGTCATAGTATAGTATGTCGTTAATTTTATGAAAAAAAAGTCATAGTATAGTATGTCGTTAATTTCTTGAAAAAAAAGTCATAGTATAGTATGTCACTAATTTTATGAAAAAAAAGTCATAGTATAGTATGTCGTTAATTTTATGAAAAAAAAGTCATAGTATAGTATGTCGTTAATTTTATGAAAAAAAAGTCAGTATAGTATGTCACTAATTTTATGAAAAAAAAGTCATAGTATAGTATGTCGTTAATTTTATGAAAAAAAAGTCATAGTATAGTATGTCGTTAATTTCTTGAAAAAAAAGTCATAGTATAGCATGTCGTTAATTTTATGAAAAAAAGTCATAGTATAGTATGTCGTTAATTTTATGAAAAAAAGTCATAGTATAGTATGTCACTAATTTTATGAAAAAAAAGTCATAGTATAGCATGTCGTTAATTTTATGAAAAAAAAGTCATAGTATAGTATGTCGTTAATTTCTTGAAAAAAAGTGATAGTATAGCATGTCGTTAATTTCTTGAAAAAAAAGTCAGTATAGTATGTCACTAATTTTATGAAAAAAAAGTCATAGTATAGTATGTCGTTAATTTTATGAAAAAAAAGTCATAGTATAGTATGTCGTTAATTTCTTGAAAAAAAAGTCATAGTATAGCATGTCGTTAATTTTATGAAAAAAAGTCATAGTATAGTATGTCGTTAATTTTATGAAAAAAAAGTCAGTATAGTATGTCACTAATTTTATGAAAAAAAAGTCATAGTATAGCATGTCGTTAATTTTATGAAAAAAAAGTCATAGTATAGTATGTCGTTAATTTCTTGAAAAAAAAGTCATAGTATAGCATGTCGTTAATTTCTTGAAAAAAAAGTCATAGTATAGCATGTCGTTAATTTTATGAAAAAAAAGTCATAGTATAGTATGTCACTAATTTTATGAAAAAAACGTCATAGTATAGTATCTCGTTAATTTTATGAAAAAAGTCATAGTATAGTATGTCGTTAATTTCTTGAAAAAAAAGTCATAGTATAGTATGTCGTTAATTTCTTGAAAAAAAAGTCATAGTATAGTATGTCACTAATTTTATGAAAAAAAAGTCATAGTATAGTATGTCGTTAATTTTATGAAAAAAAAGTCATAGTATAGCATGTCGTTAATTTCTTGAAAAAAAAGTCATAGTATAGTATGTCGTGAATTTTATGAAAAAAAAGTCATAGTATAGTATGTCGTTAATTTTATGAAAAAAAAAGTCATAGTATAGTATGTCGTTAATTTTATGAAAAAAAAGTCATAGTATAGTATGTCGTTAATTTTATGAAAAAAAAGTCATAGTATAGTATGTCGTTAATTTTATGAAAAAAAAGTCATAGTATAGTATGTCGTTAATTTCTTGAAAAAAAAGTCATAGTATAGTATGTCACTAATTTTATGAAAAAAAAGTCATAGTATAGTATGTCGTTAATTTCTTGAAAAAAAAGTGATAGTATAGCATGTCGTTAATTTCTTGAAAAAAAAGTCATAGTATAGTATGTCGTGAATTTTATGAAAAAAAAGTCATAGTATAGTATGTCGTTAATTTTATGAAAAAAAAGTCATAGTATAGTATGTCGTTAATTTTATGAAAAAAAAGTCATAGTATAGTATGTCGTTAATTTTATGAAAAAAAAGTCATAGTATAGTATGTCGTTAATTTCTTGAAAAAAAAGTCATAGTATAGTATGTCACTAATTTTATGAAAAAAACGTCATAGTACAGTATGTCGTTAATTTTATGAAAAAAAAGTCATAGTATAGTATGTCACTAATTTTATGAAAAAAACGTCATAGTATAGTATGTCGTGAATTTTATGAAAAAAAGTCATAGTATAGTATGTCGTTAATTTCTTGAAAAAAAAGTCATAGCATAGCATGTCGTTAATTTCTTGAAAAAAAAGTCATAGTATAGTATGTCACTAATTTTATGAAAAAAACGTCATAGTATAGTATGTCGTGAATTTTATGAAAAAAAAGTCAGTATAGTATGTCACTAATTTTATGAAAAAAAAGTCATAGTATAGTATGTCGTTAATTTCTTGAAAAAAAAGTCATAGTATAGCATGTCGTTAATTTTATGAAAAAAAGTCATAGTATAGTATGTCGTTAATTTCTTGAAAAAAAAGTCATAGTATAGCATGTCGTTAATTTTATGAAAAAAAGTCATAGTACAGTATGTCGTTAATTTTATGAAAAAAAAGTCATAGTATAGCATGTCGTTAATTTTATGAAAAAAAGTCATAGTACAGTATGTCACTAATTTTATGAAAAAAACGTCATAGTATAGTATGTCGTGAATTTTATGAAAAAAAGTCATAGTATAGTATGTCGTTAATTTTATGAAAAAAAAGTCAGTATAGTATGTCACTAATTTTATGAAAAAAAAGTCATAGTATAGTATGTCGTTAATTTTATGAAAAAAAAGTCATAGTATAGTATGTCGTTAATTTCTTGAAAAAAAAGTCATAGTATAGTATGTCACTAATTTTATGAAAAAAAAGTCATAGTATAGTATGTCGTTAATTTTATGAAAAAAAAGTCAGTATAGTATGTCGTTAATTTCTTGAAAAAAAAGTCATAGTATAGCATGTCGTTAATTTTATGAAAAAAAAGTCATAGTATAGTATGTCACTAATTTTATGAAAAAAACGTCATAGTATAGTATCTCGTTAATTTTATGAAAAAAGTCATAGTATAGTATGTCGTTAATTTCTTGAAAAAAAAGTCATAGTATAGTATGTCGTTAATTTCTTGAAAAAAAAGTCATAGTATAGTATGTCACTAATTTTATGAAAAAAAAGTCATAGTATAGTATGTCGTTAATTTTATGAAAAAAAAGTCATAGTATAGTATGTCACTAATTTTATGAAAAAAAAGTCATAGTATAGTATGTCGTTAATTTCTTGAAAAAAAAGTCATAGTATAGTATGTCACTAATTTTATGAAAAAAAAGTCATAGTATAGTATGTCGTTAATTTCTTGAAAAAAAAGTGATAGTATAGCATGTCGTTAATTTCTTGAAAAAAAAGTCATAGTATAGCATGTCGTTAATTTCTTGAAAAAAAAGTGATAGTATAGCATGTCGTTAATTTCTTGAAAAAAAAGTCATAGTATAGTATGTCGTTAATTTCTTGAAAAAAAAGTCATAGTATAGCATGTCGTTAATTTTATGAAAAAAAGTCATAGTACAGTATGTCACTAATTTTATGAAAAAAACGTCATAGTATAGTATGTCGTGAATTTTATGAAAAAAAGTCATAGTATAGTATGTCGTTAATTTTATGAAAAAAAAGTCAGTATAGTATGTCACTAATTTTATGAAAAAAAAGTCATAGTATAGTATGTCGTTAATTTTATGAAAAAAAAGTCATAGTATAGTATGTCGTTAATTTCTTGAAAAAAAAGTCATAGTATAGTATGTCACTAATTTTATGAAAAAAAAGTCATAGTATGTCGTTAATTTTATGAAAAAAAAGTCATAGTATAGTATGTCGTTAATTTTATGAAAAAAAAGTCAGTATAGTATGTCACTAATTTTATGAAAAAAAAGTCATAGTATAGTATGTCGTTAATTTTATGAAAAAAAAGTCATAGTATAGTATGTCGTTAATTTCTTGAAAAAAAAGTCATAGTATAGCATGTCGTTAATTTTATGAAAAAAAGTCATAGTATAGTATGTCGTTAATTTTATGAAAAAAAAGTCATAGTATAGTATGTCACTAATTTTATGAAAAAAAAGTCATAGTATAGCATGTCGTTAATTTTATGAAAAAAAAGTCATAGTATAGTATGTCGTTAATTTCTTGAAAAAAAAGTCATAGTATAGTATGTCACTAATTTTATGAAAAAAAAGTCATAGTATAGTATGTCGTTAATTTCTTGAAAAAAAAGTCATAGTATAGCATGTCGTTAATTTCTTGAAAAAAAAGTCATAGTATAGTATGTCGTGAATTTTATGAAAAAAAAGTCATAGTATAGTATGTCGTTAATTTTATGAAAAAAAAGTCATAGTATAGTATGTCGTTAATTTTATGAAAAAAAAGTCATAGTATAGTATGTCGTTAATTTTATGAAAAAAAAGTCATAGTACAGTATGTCGTTAATTTTATGAAAAAAAAGTCATAGTATAGTATGTCGTTAATTTCTTGAAAAAAAAGTCATAGTATAGTATGTCACTAATTTTATGAAAAAAAAGTCATAGTATAGTATGTCGTTAATTTCTTGAAAAAAAGTGATAGTATAGCATGTCGTTAATTTCTTGAAAAAAAAGTCATAGTATAGTATGTCACTAATTTTATGAAAAAAAAGTCATAGTATAGTATGTCACTAATTTTATGAAAAAAACGTCATAGTACAGTATGTCGTTAATTTTATGAAAAAAAAGTCATAGTATAGTATGTCACTAATTTTATGAAAAAAACGTCATAGTATAGTATGTCGTTAATTTTATGAAAAAAAAGTCAGTATAGTATGTCACTAATTTTATGAAAAAAAAGTCATAGTATAGTATGTCGTTAATTTTATGAAAAAAAAGTCATAGTATAGTATGTCGTTAATTTCTTGAAAAAAAAGTCATAGTATAGTATGTCACTAATTTTATGAAAAAAAAGTCATAGTATAGTATGTCGTTAATTTTATGAAAAAAAAGTCATAGTATAGTATGTCGTTAATTTTATGAAAAAAAAGTCAGTATAGTATGTCACTAATTTTATGAAAAAAAAGTCATAGTATAGTATGTCGTTAATTTTATGAAAAAAAAGTCATAGTATAGTATGTCGTTAATTTCTTGAAAAAAAAGTCATAGTATAGCATGTCGTTAATTTTATGAAAAAAAGTCATAGTATAGTATGTCGTTAATTTTATGAAAAAAAAGTCAGTATAGTATGTCACTAATTTTATGAAAAAAAAGTCATAGTATAGCATGTCGTTAATTTTATGAAAAAAAAGTCATAGTATAGTATGTCACTAATTTTATGAAAAAAACGTCATAGTATAGTATCTCGTTAATTTTATGAAAAAAGTCATAGTATAGTATGTCGTTAATTTCTTGAAAAAAAAGTCATAGTATAGTATGTCGTTAATTTCTTGAAAAAAAAGTCATAGTATAGTATGTCACTAATTTTATGAAAAAAAAGTCATAGTATAGTATGTCGTTAATTTTATGAAAAAAAAGTCATAGTATAGCATGTCGTTAATTTCTTGAAAAAAAAGTCATAGTATAGTATGTCGTGAATTTTATGAAAAAAAAGTCATAGTATAGTATGTCGTTAATTTTATGAAAAAAAAGTCATAGTATAGTATGTCGTTAATTTTATGAAAAAAAAGTCATAGTATAGTATGTCGTTAATTTTATGAAAAAAAAGTCATAGTACAGTATGTCGTTAATTTTATGAAAAAAAAGTCATAGTATAGTATGTCGTTAATTTCTTGAAAAAAAAGTCATAGTATAGTATGTCACTAATTTTATGAAAAAAAAGTCATAGTATAGTATGTCGTTAATTTCTTGAAAAAAAAGTGATAGTATAGCATGTCGTTAATTTCTTGAAAAAAAAGTCATAGTATAGTATGTCGTGAATTTTATGAAAAAAAAGTCATAGTATAGCATGTCGTTAATTTTATGAAAAAAAGTCATAGTACAGTATGTCGTTAATTTTATGAAAAAAAAGTCATAGTATAGCATGTCGTTAATTTTATGAAAAAAAGTCATAGTACAGTATGTCACTAATTTTATGAAAAAAACGTCATAGTATAGTATGTCGTGAATTTTATGAAAAAAAGTCATAGTATAGTATGTCGTTAATTTTATGAAAAAAAAGTCAGTATAGTATGTCACTAATTTTATGAAAAAAAAGTCATAGTATAGTATGTCGTTAATTTTATGAAAAAAAAGTCATAGTATAGTATGTCGTTAATTTCTTGAAAAAAAAGTCATAGTATAGTATGTCACTAATTTTATGAAAAAAAAGTCATAGTATAGTATGTCGTTAATTTTATGAAAAAAAAGTCAGTATAGTATGTCGTTAATTTCTTGAAAAAAAAGTCATAGTATAGCATGTCGTTAATTTTATGAAAAAAAAGTAATAGTATAGTATGTCACTAATTTTATGAAAAAAACGTCATAGTATAGTATCTCGTTAATTTTATGAAAAAAGTCATAGTATAGTATGTCGTTAATTTCTTGAAAAAAAAGTCATAGTATAGTATGTCACTAATTTTATGAAAAAAAAGTCATAGTATAGTATGTCGTTAATTTTATGAAAAAAAAGTCATAGTATAGTATGTCACTAATTTTATGAAAAAAAAGTCATAGTATAGTATGTCGTTAATTTCTTGAAAAAAAAGTCATAGTACAGTATGTCGTTAATTTTATGAAAAAAAAGTCATAGTATAGTATGTCGTTAATTTCTTGAAAAAAAAGTCATAGTATAGTATGTCACTAATTTTATGAAAAAAAAGTCATAGTATAGTATGTCGTTAATTTCTTGAAAAAAAAGTGATAGTATAGCATGTCGTTAATTTCTTGAAAAAAAAGTCATAGTATAGTATGTCGTGAATTTTATGAAAAAAAAGTCATAGTATAGCATGTCGTTAATTTTATGAAAAAAAGTCATAGTACAGTATGTCGTTAATTTTATGAAAAAAAAGTCATAGTATAGCATGTCGTTAATTTTATGAAAAAAAGTCATAGTACAGTATGTCACTAATTTTATGAAAAAAACGTCATAGTATAGTATGTCGTTAATTTTATGAAAAAAAGTCATAGTATAGTATGTCGTTAATTTTATGAAAAAAAAGTCAGTATAGTATGTCACTAATTTTATGAAAAAAAAGTCATAGTATAGTATGTCGTTAATTTTATGAAAAAAAAGTCATAGTATAGTATGTCGTTAATTTCTTGAAAAAAAAGTCATAGTATAGTATGTCACTAATTTTATGAAAAAAAAGTCATAGTATAGTATGTCGTTAATTTTATGAAAAAAAAGTCAGTATAGTATGTCGTTAATTTCTTGAAAAAAAAGTCATAGTATAGCATGTCGTTAATTTTATGAAAAAAAAGTCATAGTATAGTATGTCACTAATTTTATGAAAAAAACGTCATAGTATAGTATCTCGTTAATTTTATGAAAAAAGTCATAGTATAGTATGTCGTTAATTTCTTGAAAAAAAAGTCATAGTATAGTATGTCACTAATTTTATGAAAAAAAAGTCATAGTATAGTATGTCGTTAATTTTATGAAAAAAAAGTCATAGTATAGTATGTCACTAATTTTATGAAAAAAAAGTCATAGTATAGTATGTCGTTAATTTCTTGAAAAAAAAGTCATAGTATAGTATGTCACTAATTTTATGAAAAAAAAGTCATAGTATAGTATGTCGTTAATTTCTTGAAAAAAAAGTGATAGTATAGCATGTCGTTAATTTCTTGAAAAAAAAGTGATAGTATAGCATGTCGTTAATTTCTTGAAAAAAAAGTCATAGTACAGTATGTCACTAATTTTATGAAAAAAACGTCATAGTATAGTATGTCGTGAATTTTATGAAAAAAAGTCATAGTATAGTATGTCGTTAATTTTATGAAAAAAAAGTCATAGTATAGTATGTCGTTAATTTCTTGAAAAAAAAGTCATAGTATAGTATGTCACTAATTTTATGAAAAAAAAGTCATAGTATGTCGTTAATTTTATGAAAAAAAGTCATAGTACAGTATGTCGTTAATTTTATGAAAAAAAAGTCATAGTATAGCATGTCGTTAATTTTATGAAAAAAAGTCATAGTACAGTATGTCACTAATTTTATGAAAAAAAGTCATAGTACAGTATGTCGTGAATTTTATATAAAATTAGTGACATACTATACTATGACTTTTTTTTCATAAAATTAGTGACATACTATACTATGACTTTTTTTCGACATGCTTTAGTTACTACTGTAGTTACTTTGCAGATGTATTAGTATAGATTTAGCTATCCAGCATATAAATAGTAATTAATAATCAAGTAATACTTCTTCCATCACTGATTCATTGATTCATTCTTACATGGTAACTCGTACTACAACACCAATCCAACAACAAAGTGTGGATAACAATTAGGGGTGCACAGAGTCTCAATGTCACGTCACGGCCTGGACGGGGGCAGCAGCAAAACGTATTTCATACACCTTAAAAGAAAATCAAGTTTAATCATCAGGTTACAGTAAGTGTATGCTATATTTAGAACATATTCACTGCTTTACCTTTTCTTTCAGACAGCCCTTTCCGCGGGGGAACTGAAGCCGTTGACTGATGCTCTCTCCAAAGGCACCAGACTCCACTGACAAAAATGGTAACTTTACCTCGCATGGGAGTTGCTGGTCTATCGCTGCCTTAATCGGTTAATTTGTTGGTGTTATTGTGTGACTTTGAATCAGAACTAACCCTTTAAAACACCAAAGCCATATAATAACACAAACAAACTAACCGAACAAGGCAGCGGTAGATCAGCAACTAAAAAAATAATAATTGATCATTGACTGCTTTAAAATTTGTTAATTTTTTTATCAAGTAACATCTTTTAAAATTGAATTCCTTAAGAGTGAAGCATCAACATTCATTTTTCTCAGTCATCAGCATTTACTGTGAGGAAAAACAGATACAAGGACTGATGAAAAGCATGAATGTTCTGTAAGAGGTTTATTTTCTCCATATATTTTACAAATAGAAGCACAAATGTTCATAGACTCTCGACATCACGTGTCTGAAGTATTTTGAAGAGCTATAGGTAATGGGAACGAAGATCTGGCTCGTTTATCTGGAAAAAAAAGAAAAGAAAGAGAAAAGGTAAGAATGTGAACATAAACAGCCCTTTCACTTAGCTCGGGACGGGGTTAAAAAACTCTGGAGATACTCTAAAACCTAAAAGGCATCTAAACTAGTACATCAAAAAATGTCTGGTAATCTGGATTACTATATCAAATAATTTATGGTACACTCTGCCTAGGGGCGTCACGATTTCAATTTGATATCGGTAATCGATCGAAATTAGCTCAAAGACGACGAACATATCATGGACAGAAAAACTACAGTTCGTGAGCTGCAGAAAATTTAGAGTCTGCAGCAACCAAAGTTGTTTGGCGATTTCAGCCGCAATCGTGCTATCTTCACTCAAAATCGATTGTGTGTCTACATCACTTTGTACAGTAAAACAGGGGAAACTCTAGCTGTTGTTGTAAAGTACCCTCCTCCCATCTAGTGGATCTTCTTTTTGTTGTTTAACAGCTTGTTCCCAATTGGAAAAAGATATTATTACATAATAAATAATTTAAATTTGATCATATAGCCACACTTGATTTCCCCTCATATGACAGTTGTCAGGGCATAAAAGAAACGATCTGTTGATCTTTAGGAATCAAGAGTCCATAGTCTAACAACATATAACAGCATGTTTAAATCAAATCGTGACACCCCTAACACTTCTACATAAAATGCTCGTCAAACTAGCCCAGAAGGGATCCTAACATTACAGTGTTACCTCCTCTGTTAAAACAAGCCTCAGGTCCTGAGTTCAGCAGAGGGTGAGATTAGTTCAGAGAGGAGAATTAGTCACATGAGAATGTGATGGCTTTTGAGAGAAGAAGTCTCAAAAGGTCAGAAAAGTTAGTGGAGTGATGGAGGAATCTGATGAAAGGGGATGAGAGAGACAATGAAAAGACTTACAGCGCAGCAGCTCCAGAGATGATCTCAATGAGCTCCTTGGTGATGACGGCCTGTCTGGTACGGTTGAAGGTGAGGGTCAGCTTGTCAATCATCTCAGCTGGAAGGAGAGAAATACGTCGGTCAATAGACCCGTTCACACAGCCTGCTGTTGCATTGTTATTCCGCCTCACTCTTTAAGTATTGCGGTTCCTGCTTTAATGTATTTTATGTGTCTTGTCATTACACCTGCCCAGGGACTGAAGAGGCTAAAACTGACACATTTAAAGAAATGTCTATTAATGTCCATTGTCCATGTAACTTTAAACTGCATCAATAAATAAATAAACTAAATCATAAGATGTAAAAACGGATGATCATGCCATGAGATTATATTCCATTAAAAATCAAGTGAACGTAACAAACCAATAGTGAATATAGGAACCGACAGCAGGCCTTTGGATTTTTAAATTGATAATGTTTTGGAGAATCGATACAGTATCACAATACTCGTGTGTATGGATAATTCCTTACACCCCAACTAAATACTGTTTCAAAGACACTTAAACCATTCAGATAATCAAGTTGTCGGAGAAACACTGAATGTGAAATGTGTTAGCCAGGAAGTCTTACAGGCGTTCTTGCTGGCGCTGTCCATAGCCGTCATCCTGGCACTCTGCTCAGAGGTGGAGGACTCCTTCATGGCCAGGAAGATGATGTTGACCAGAGCAAACTCCTGGTAGTTCCTCAGCACGTCAGCGTCGATGTCATCGTAGACGCCCATGCTCTCTGTTGAGAGGGGAGGTACACATAAGTTCGGTACATCTCTACAGGGGACACCTGAGGATCTGTGCAAGACGTTTTTAAAACACTACGCTACCTGCGTTAGCAACAGTGTCATTGGAAAACAGAGGCTTCTGGTCCGTCTTGTATGAGATAACAGACCTGCATCAGAAAAAGAGAATATTATTTTTTTTTTTTTTAAAACAAATACATTTTAAAATAACTAGGATTTGGCAGCATCTAGTGGTGCTATGCTGTGTCTTGAACATTTAGAAATCTACTGCAACACGGAAGCAACCTTCAAAGAGTAAACAGATTAAAAGATCAAGAGTTATCCGAAGTGTACTGAGCTACAGCGGAAGAGCCACGATTCGCAAAAAGGGCGGAGACCAGCAAAAATAAAGCCAGTTCTATTAGGATAAAAAAATAAAATACTTCTGTTTGTCTGTGTACTAGTCTTTTTTTTTTCACCTGATGCTTTGGAATACAAATTTGAAGATAGTAAACTTTTGCACACAGTTGTTTGTTGTAGAAAATTAATAAAATTGTTGAAACATTCAAATTCCGTTTCATTTTTTCTTCTGACTTCTTGGTCTTATAAGTTTTTATAATATCATGTGACATCACTGCAGCATACATATTCAAATAACCCATGTTGTGCTGAAAAAAATCATTTCAATTACTTGCTTAGGCCTCACAGTACTGAATTTATACACATTTTTATAAGGATGTCACGAGAACCAATACTTGGTTACAGAGTCGACGCCAAAATCTGAAAATGTAACGATACTCATTTCTGTACAGTACAGTACCGCAGGTACCATATGTACCGTCGAGACCGACGCATAGAAACGATAGAAAATGTGTTTTGGACGCAGTAAAACTCACTATTGATGCTTCCAGGAGACGCACCCTATTTTTTCCGATAACGCTACATTATGAACAACAAATCCGTGTTGAAATCTGCAGTACGAGAGCTAGTTAACGTTGGTCGTTAGCAGCTGGTAAGCAGCACGGTCTTGCACGGAGCTAACAAAGTAACGCTAACCAGCTCTCGTTCGGCCGATTTCAACACGGGAGGTTCCATTGATTTACATTATGATGCGTTCAGGCTCTGTTCAGTTAAAATTTGTATTGGGCGAAGGTAAATAATAACGTTATCATGATGTGTTCAAATGGAATCTTGTAAAATGTAGTTTTTGGAGAGAAATTTGAATAAATCCAGTTGTTTGAAGGAGATGTTCAATATAAAATACATAATAAGAGAGGGTATCATGACTTGTTTAAATTCCAAACAAAAAACTAAACGGTAATAAAGGAGTGGATGTTGAAGTAAATGGGATTTATTGCTTTACTTTTGTTTTTTATCGTGGCGACGAGCTGGTATTGGTATTGACTACTAAATTTCTGGTACATCCCTACATTTTTATATATTAAGAGAGTCGAGGACCCAGAAATAGGATAAAAATGTCGCCTAAATGGTTAATATTATATTCCATTTCTGCCAATAGATCCCCTAAAGTCCTACACACTGTTCCTTTAAGTCAATCTCTGAGCTTATGCAACTTGAAATGTTTTTACGCAAATCCAGATAAAGAAAAAACGTCAAGACAGAAAGTATGGTACTTGAATGTGTTGAAGATGACAGAGCCCTGGTCAAACTCATATCCACAGTTGATCAGCTCGCTGGCGACGATTGAGGCGTCACAGAAGCTGGGGGGCTTGCGGCCCATTTCCTTACAGTTCAGAATGATGTGCTCTCCATGAGTTCTGATGAGGAAACGGTGGGTGTTATTGGTACAGTAAAACAATCATCACAAGCACAATTACCTATATTTAGATTTTTACTAAAAAAATTAATTGTGATTTCAAGTCCCATGTTTGTCTGAATCAGGCTTTCTCAATTTTTTAAACTACATATGACTAAACAAATGAAAATATATTGCTAATTCTTTAAAAAAGGGTGTTATTTGTTTATTTTATTTAATTAGCTTAGTTAGTGAACCCTTTAAACACAAGAAAATATCACCACATTTCTGCCGCTAATAAACAGAGACAGAAACACTGGACCTGACTCATGTCTTTCATCATTGTTGTGAAGATGAATATTTTTCATTCGTACTTGTGCAGCAGGCCTCTCAGCTTGTCTCCCACATTGATCACCATGACCTCCTTGCCAGTGCCGGTCAGGGTGGCGATCTGGCTCTTGATGGCCTTGGCCACATTAGAGTGGATGGCACCGCAGAGTCCACGGTCAGAGGTCACACCAACGATCAGATGCTTGGAGGCCTTGTCCTCTGGTTTGATGTCGGCCTTCTCGTAGAGGGCTGAAGAGCACAGAGGAAACTTAGTCCAGTGTCAGACAATGTAAGGGGAGGAACTGGTCAACTTTGAGATTTTGGGCTATTTTGCTTCTATAACATGTCTTCTTTCAGACTAGTGGAAAGAAAACATCCAGAATACACATTTAGGTGTTTATTTTACGACTTTGTCTACTTGTGTCTGTAGATTTCTCCTAAATTCACCAAAAGTTAGCATTAGATAATGCCTTATTTGCATATTTAAACATAACATTTCAGAAAACTTGTAATACAAAAAATAATTGTCTTAATGTAAGTAATGAACTTGGAAAGTTTCATGGTGATATTAAACATTTTACCCTATTCACCTGTGGGGGGGTCTCCCCTTAAATCCAATTCATATCAAGTGAGAGAGAACATGGCGGTAAGGTGATCATACCCATAGCACCAGCGCCGTAGACTCTGGCTGGCTTCAGCTGCCTCTCAGCACGAGCGTACTTGGCAGCGGCCACCATTTTCATGGACTTGGTGATCTTCTGGATGTTCTTGATGGACTTCAACCGAATGGTGACTAAAGACAGGAGAGGATATATTAGTACACATCATATTACACAGACTTAAAAACGTCTTCGTTTTGTACAGCTACCCGCAAAAAACATTTTTATTAAACTGGTGTTGTGTTTTCAGATTTCAGGTTACTTTATTTGTACCCATAAAAAATTTGAAAAATTGTAACACATACATTTTACAAACACAGACAATAGACAAACATGATAAAAAAAATACTCAAAGCTCTACAGATCACTAAAACCCACTGCAATACAATGAATAAATGTATATAAATAAATAAATAAATAAAACAAACAAGCATTGCTTCTATAGCATGCTACAATACTGTACAGATGCTGCTGGAACAAAGCTATTTTTATACCGCCTTGTTCTACACCTTGGTCAGGATTGTTTAGTTTTTAAGTTGAATGTCTAGTGCTTTATTGTGTTTTTTTTGTCTTTTTTGTTTCTGTATCTGATAATAAAAATAAAAATTGTTAAATGTTTGTTTTAAATTATTTCTTCTCCAGTTGCATAATCTTATTATTATTATTATTATCACCTTAAACCAAAATAGACCACGATGGGCATTGTAGTTAAGATCTTTTTAGCCGATTAATCGCTTTGAGTAATAATTGAGGAAAAATAAGTCTAAGTTTTCTGATTGCAGCTTCTTAAACGTGAATATTTTCTGGTTTCTTTACTATAAATTTTAAACTACATATGACTAAACAAAGGCAAATATATTGCCAAGACTTTAAAAAGGGTGTTATTTGTTTATTTTATTTAATTAGCAGACCAAAATGTCATTGAAACACCTCAAAACTCTAAATATTCAGTCACTGTTGGGGAGTTATAATCTTCCATTGCCTCTTGTTTCACCTCACTTTTTTATTGCATTTCTTTATTCACACTTTGCATTTACATTGTTTTTTTCAGCATTTGTTTATTGTTTCTTCTCCAGTTGCATTATCACCTTCAACCAAAATAATACACCACGATGGGCATAATGTAGTTAAGATCTTTCTAGCTGTAAACTAGTACCATGCATGCATGTAAAACGTTGCAGTTGTTCATAAAATATATTAAAATAGTCCATGAGCCAGACCCCCAAAATATAGTCGTCGTGACACTTTGGAGGGACCAAGTCTCATAGTGCACATCAGATCAATATGAAGTTAGTTATAAGGACGTTTGCAGTGGCATTCAGAATTTGCCCGATTACAGCGTTAGAGGTCAACGGTCAAATTCTCTTGACCTCAGTGTCATGACAATATGACCGATGGATAGATTATAGTCTAAGCTTTACAATGATATATAACTTCATGATATTGTGTGTTGGTTTCCCTCTTTTATACTGGACCTATGTGTAAAATTCAGATTCAGATTTTCATTTGGTGGAGCAGTTTTGAAAGATTGTAGATCAACCCCTTGAAAAATTCTATGAATCAGCCTATCATAATAACATATTAAGGCTGGCTAACACCATTGTCTCTGACCCCAACCATATTATGAACAGTGAATATGAATTGTTACCATCAGATCGGAGATACAGGGTTCCACGATTTAATAAGGTAAGACTGAAGCTATCTCTTTTGTACACCAGTCAATCCTAAAACTAAATATGGAGCCTAATAATCCCAGATCAAATGTACTTTGAAGGGCCCTGAATGTCGTCTTCTGTGATTGTAATGTTTAAATGTATGTATCCTTGTCTTTGTCCTTTTTGTGATGTTGCAAATGGAGCTGCTGTGATGCAAAACAAATTTCAGACCTGTCTGACAATAAAGTAGGCAAAGGAGAAATGCAGCGATGGAGAACCAACCATCCCGTCCACGGTGGCAGAAGAATTCACATTTAACCCCTTTATGAGAGTTAAAGAGAAGTCCGTGCAAGACCACGTAAAGCAGACGAGCTCGATTGAAACCATGAGAAGTCTCCGGAAAGAAAAAGATGGCTTCCGGATGCCCAAGGAGTGATGTCCAGTGACTTTTCTTAACTGCTTACAACACTGCGAGCTGTCAATAGTGAACTACAGAAAACATCTGCATATTCAAAGCCTCCATAAATCAATCTACTACATTCACGCTCCCATTTTCCATCACTACATTCAGCCCTAATATGGCTATAAACTTGTTTTAGTTGACTTTGGTTTGTTTGGTGTGGTGGTTTTAAGGAATATATGGCCATTAATTCAATGCTTTAAATGACAAATAAGTTTGTAAATCTGAGTTTTAGAGTCTATTTAATATATTAATGTACAAACTACAATTTCATGAAGTGTTAAATGGGAGCAGCTTGAAGAAAAAATGTTGGAATACGTGTAACATTTCTGTAAATTGATAAAATGATTTTGTTGTCTGTAAAGATTCGCATTAATCTTAGTACAACACTAGGGACATAGACCTGAGACTTCACCATGAGACTTGGTCCCTTCAAAGTGGCTCATGGACTAAAACTGTTTTGCAGCTTGTGTCTTAATGCCAACAGGCTGTAAAGACTTGCAGAGTTGAATCTGACATTTCCCTCAGAAATCAACCACATTTTGCATCTTGGCTGTCATCTATGGGAGTGTATAATCTATAATATGTTGTTATACTGTTGTCTTTGCATTTAAAGAGAGTAGCACACATAAAGTACTTACTGTCCTTCAAGGTAGCCATGTTCCTGACCTGCCCACTGTGAACACAAATAGAGCATGTTAGCCTTAAGCTCAACACATAACAGCATTTATAACAGTTTAACATTAACAGTGCAACATTAATGTCATGTTAGTGTGGACTCATTTGGATTTAAACTTGCAGAACGTTCACTTTGTTGCTAGGCTGCAAGCATTCTAGAATCAGTTAGCATCAGTTAGCTTGCCGTCATTCATTAGCAGCGGCCTGCTCGTTAGCTCGTCCTTGTGTTCAATAACTGCGTCTATTACAGGCTATAAACTACACACTGACTCTATTCACGTATCACATGAAGTGCAGGTGAAGTATATACAGTTAAAGCGTTTTGTTAGAGTGTTTAGATGTGTTTCCTTACCATTGTGGAGCGAACACGAAGGCGCTGGTCCTGCTGAACATGGTTACTGCTGATGAAGGTCAGACAGGCTGCACTGCGCAGGCGCAGCATGAAGGCAAGATGGTGAGGATGGTGCATTCAGGGACTGGTAGAAATATCGGAATTATGCGATTCTCACTCGTGTATGAACCTACAATGTCATCCAATTTAAATTTTTTTTTTTTTGCTCATTTATTTAGTGTTTCCTTCCCTATGCTTCCCCTTAATTAACCTTAGTTAATTACTTACAATTTTTTTTGTTAATTTGTGTATTTATTTGTGTATATGCTGTATGTGTGTCCTCCTTAAATATCCCCTTAGGCTTGTTTACATATAGAACAATTACAAAACAATATCAAACCATATTTATACATACAGTACATATAAATATATGTATATACATACATATATAGATATAGATATCTATCTATATCTATATATCTATCTATCTATATCTATATAAATATATATGTATATATATATATACATATATATTTAACATATACATATGTTAAATATACATTACATAAATATACATTACATTATATACATTATATATACATACATATATATGTATGTATATATATACATATATATATATAGATATCTATCTATATCTATCTATCTATCTATCTATATCTATATCTATATATATATATATCTATATATATATATATACATGTATATTTAACAAATATATGTTAAATATACATTACATAAATATACATTTATATACATATATATATATATGTATGTATAAATGTGTATATATATATATGTATATACACATATATATGTATATATATATAAATATATATATACATATATATATATATAAATATATATATACATATATATATATATATATATGTATAAATATGTATATATATATATGTATATACATATATATGTATATATATATGTATATACATATATATATATATATAACCCTAAATAGGAAGGAAATCACACAAAAAAAAGTAATTGGAAGACACTTTTTTTTTTTACTTGGTTCCCAGGGGAAATAAAATAAATCACAACGCCACATTGTGTAAAATACGAAATGTACTAGTCCATGAACGCAGCTACAGTTCTCGCGTTGTTTCAAGATTTCACGCGAGATTAGGACGTTTAACACGCGGAAGCAGCTGTTTACCTTCGTCGCTGGTTGTTCCCACGATTTAGCCTCGATTCGAGCCGACTTTTAGTCAGTAGCGGGTTGTTTTGTGTTTATAGTCGCTGTTTCAGGATGGGGAAAGCGGATTTTCTGTCCCCTAAGGCCATCGCCAACCGGATAAAGTCTAAAGGACTGCAGAAGTTGAGGTGGTATTGTCAGATGTGTCAGAAACAATGCAGAGATGAGGTGAGGTACTCTGTTACATCAGTCTAATCTAGTTTAACTTGTTGTTGTTGTTGTTGTTGTTGTTTTAACTTATTTGTCTTCTCCAGAACGGCTTCAAATGTCACTGCATGTCAGAGTCCCACCAGAGACAGCTGCTGCTGGCCTCAGAGGACCCCAACAAGTTCATGGACTACTTCTCTGAGTAAGATCCTCTACATTAAAGCATGTGAGTGTGAGTACTTTAAATACTTAGAGTTAACTCTTGTTCCCTTTGCTTTAAAGTGAGTTCAGAAGCGACTTCGTGGAGCTGCTCAGCCGACGTTTTGGTGAGTCCTGACACCACATTGATAATCCAGATGTTCAATTTCTTTGGATTTACTGACAAATTACCCCAAATATTTACCTCCAAAACTCACAGAAGACACTTCTGATCAGCTCAAATCTCACCATTGTGTGACTTATTGTCTACACAGATGTAACCTGGTAGCTGATGTAATGATTCAGGGAGTTTTTAAAGAAACTATTTGCTAATTTGTAATCTATTTACCAGCAGACATGGAAATAAAGCATATCAATTCACTTTGTATTATTTTCTTTGAAATGTTTTAAATCAATTACCAGCTACTGGGGAAATAGTGGAATATAATTATTAAATAATGTTTATAATAAAGTAATTTTCAATAAATTTATAGGTAAATATTTGGGTAATTTGGTAGTAATTCCAAAGAAATTTCTAAATTAATCACTAATTATCACCTAATTACCATGAAATTTGTGGACCTGTAAAATGAAGTGTTGTCATATATTTAATTTAGGCTTTAGAATTGCTTTTTAAAAATAATATTTCCTAATATAAGGAAAACCTGAAATTTTCACCTGCCACAGCCAACATGTAGTTGGCAGGTGACAGGTACTAATTTCATTCCCTGGTCCTGATACCACACTGATAATCCAGATGTTTCTAAAGACAGCAGCTGTTTCAATTTGTTTCCTGTCTTTTTTCATCTAAAAGGGACAAAGCGAGTGCACAACAATATCGTCTATAATGAATACATCAGCGACCGAGAGCACGTCCACATGAACTCCACACAATGGGAGACTCTCACTGACTTCACCAAGTGGCTGGGCAGAGAAGGTAAGCTGTTTTAAAATGTGATATATTATGTGGTTTTCCCTCCACTAACATCCACCTACACACATTTCTACAATCCACAATGATGTGAATGGAACATTTAGGTAAGGAAACTCTCACTTCTAGGACAAACAGATGTGCAATAATCTTCCATATTTACAGAGTAGACAGAAGTAGAATAATTACAATATTAAGTACATAACATATAATACCAAGTAAATATTAGATGTTAAAGAGTTTATGGCGAAGGGAGACAAATATCTTGAAATATCTGTAGTAGTTAACAATTTAAAAAATGTAAAGGTAGAGATTTAAAAGTAGAGTTTTCCGAAAATGGTTAGAAATTAGGAGTTAATATTAAATAAATAAATAAAAGGACATTAAAGAATATTTTGAGCAAGCTTGGTGCAACACATACTAATATAAATAAGTAAATTAATTAATAATAAAAGTCATTTTGCCAAATTACTTTGAATTTAGTCGATCATGTGAATGGCCAAAACATTTTCTGTCTCTTTAAATAGACTATGATAATGATTTTGGTTTTAAATACAACGGATTTGGTAACAAAAATAAGTATTTGTAAATATATATATATACATATATATATATATATATATATATATATATAAGATTTTAGCCATCAGACACAACATGTAGAAACCAGGTACTGCTATATTTAAAAAGGGCTTATTTTAAATAATTAGCTGAATGTTACTGCCAGGTTACTGCAAGGTGGACGAGACCCCCAAAGGCTGGTACGTCCAGTACATCGACCGCGACCCGGAGACCATCCGCCGCACAGAGGAGCAGGCGAAGAAGAAGAAGCAGGAGCTGGACGACGAGGAGAGGAGCGCCAGGTTCATCGAGGAGCAGGTCCGCCGAGGCCGCGACGGCAAGGAGATAGAAGTGAGTACCAGAAACAGGACGAGCTTCAGCTTCGCACTAAATGATCAATAAAAATAATATTTCGTTTGCTCTATTTTACTTTGTAGGAAACTCCAGTTTACACGGAGCTGAAACGCGAGAGTGAAGAAGAAAAAGGTTTGTTTTTTTATTGTTTGTGATCAGTCACATTTCCTTTCTGTATTTCTTTCCACTCACAATCACGTTTTTTTCTGCAGTTGCTTTTAACCTGGGCGCCTCTTCATCTGTAGCCGGCCCTTCCAAATCAAGGTACAGAGGTCTCAGCACATTGCTTATTCTGCTGCCTAATTATCAAGTATGATTTAATCATTTTGTATCTCGCTGTAGTTCTGCGCTGGGTGCTAGCGCCCTCAAAGCAGCATCAGCAGCAGCATCAACCAAGAGGAAAGACACCAGTTCAGACACCAGAGGGGAGAAGAAGAAGAAATCAGCTCTGGAGGAGATCATAGAGGTAGAGAACACGATTTTATCTCGTCCTCTCTGTGTGTTTGAGTCTGTATTTTTATATCCCAGTTGCAATGCTTTTTGTTCAGATGGAGGAGAAGAAGAGGAAGAAGCAGCAGCCAGTCAGAACAGATTACTGGCTGCAGCCCAACATCGTGGTCAAAGTTGTCACCAAGAGACTGGGAGAGAAATACCACAAGAAGAAGGCTGTCATCATGGTAATGACGCTGCTTTGTAGGTGAGACTTTATGTGCATGTGGAGACTATAATGTCGCTAAAACACGTTTTCTTGCAGGAGGTGCGAGACAAATATGGAGCCGTGGTGAAAATGATCGACTCCGGAGACAAACTGAAATTGGACCAGAATCATGTAGAGACGGTCATACCTGCACCAGGTAAAGCACCGAAACTCTTTCACCCTTATAGCCCACAAAAGAAGCTCTGCAGTTTATTGAATATAGTAGAGTCAAACTGATGTACCTCAGATGTTACTTTTCTATCCTCCTCAGCATCTTGTTGTCAAACTTCCTGCAGGTAAACGTGTTCTGATCCTGAACGGTCCGCACAGAGACATCGAGGCTCTGCTGGAGGGAATAGACGAGAAGAACTTCAGCGCGACACTCACACTCGACTCGGTAAGTGTTTTATAGGCTCATCTGTACCTGTCACATGTTAGTCAGTGGTTTATTATATACTGTACGTCCGTTAAATCTAATATTATATATTAAAGCTTCACTCAAATTACAAAGAAATGCATATTATCATTTTCCTCGAGGGTTGTCTTGACATGCGGATAGTTTTGGCTCTATTTTCCCCAAGTCTCTGAGATATCTGGCTGGTTTCGTTTGTGGTTCTTGAAGCACAAAATATATATTTAAAAGATTCCAAAACGGCTCGTCGTTCCAAAAATCAGTGGTGGTTAAACTAAATAATACACTTCAAAAAGTCCCCAAAATGCAACATGGACTAAAGTATTTGATAACACACACTACATATAAAACATTCAATGTGAAGAATCTATACAAATTTGAGACTTAAGATGTAAAAACATTTTTCTGTTGCATGTTTTTATTGTTTGTATCCGGTACCTGTGTTGTTGCAGCTGTAGCCGTCATTAAAGTCTTCTTTCGTCTTCAGGGTCAACAGAAGGGGAAGAGAGTGGTCGTCGCCTACGAGGATTTCTCAAAACTGGCGTGAACCAACAACCTTCCTGTTCTAACCTCAGGGACTCTACTGTGTCAGAGTTATTTCACCCAACATTCACCTGTACATATACACACACCCCACAGTGCACCCCAATGAGTTACCACAGAGCAATGTGTTCAATTTGTTTTATTTTGTATTCAAGTTTATCTTAACATTGCAGATGTAAATTTTGTCCAAATAAATTCAACAAAAAGTGACTTCCCGTGTTTTTTATTTTTAGAAATAATTAGGAAAAGAGTAGAAAAAAGTTCCCCTCTTCCTTCTGTTTGTCACTCACTCTTTTTAAATGGGTGTAATGGGTGTTAGTAGCAGTTGAGGGCCGCTCAGGGCATCTGCAGGAAGCTGTTGAGATTCGGGACGATGTAGTCGGTGTAGTGGCCGTCGATGAAGCCCTTCCCACTGTTGTGTATGAACCAGCAGTAGATGCTCGAGCCGCGCTTCTTATCGCGTCTGTAATCCTTCTGCCAGCCCCTAATACACACAAGAGTTTATGGTTTTAATAAGAAATGTGTTCGTCTAGGAATCGGTTTCATATGGGCTAAGACGTACCTGGTGACGAGCAGCGTGTTGCCCTTCACCTCCATGGTGGCCTCCTTCTTCAGAGGGTCGACTCCTGCGTGCACGTCGTACACGTTCACCTCAGGCTCTCTGGAAAACTGACCTGAGAGATCACACATTTTCAGCATCAGATAGGATCAGTGTAAGGGTCATGCTGTGGTTCTATTTGTAAAGTTTGTGCAACTCTGAACTAAAAGCCATGTTTCCATGGCAACAACACTGTGACACCTGCTGACACAGTGGTATCAAATGAGACGTACCTATGAGTCCATGGACCAGAGGGGAGTACTGATTGTCGTTGGGAATGTAGACGCCGAGGAAGTCAACATTGACGGGATTTTTCTTCCACACACGGTGAAGTAACACCATCACCCGGATATTATTATTTAATATGATGGAAACACGAGAGTTCTTCACGATGGAAATCCTCACACTGAGACACAGAAACACGACAACATGAGATAATAAAAATGACCCAGATGACGTCAAGGCAGTGAGGCAGACGCAGTTATTAAAGGGCGTGATGTGTTACCCATCCTGTGTGATCTCAGCCGTGGACCCCCAGGTGAAGGAGTGGTTCCTGCTGCCGTCAGTCATGACGATGCTGTCGGTGCCGACGGTCACGCTGATTCCTTCAGGCTGGTAGTAGACGGAGATGGTGCCGAAGTAGGTGCTCAGTTTGCTTTTGGGCACGTTCTTAGAGCCGACCAACTGACCGTTCACCACCACACCTTTAGGACAGGAGGGAAGGTTAAACAGGAGCATCAACCAAGCCAAACAATGTCACACTTTTATTTGGACAGCCGAGTGCTGAGTATTAAGTTCAAAATATGAAAAGTAGATATTCATTGTGAGGGTTAGAGTTAGGCTAAGTTGAAAGTTGCATTAAATAGATAAGTGACAAACAGATTTTGTGATCTGATACCTGAGTTCTTACGCTTTTTAACTTGCCGAGAGTTAGATGAGAAGACTGATACCTCTCTCTTGTGTAATAGTGTTGTTATTGTGATTAAATAAAAGTAATTTATGGTGCTGTTAGATTGCTGCTGGAACGTCTCATTAATACAGATGCGTTCCTTCCTTTGTGTACGGCAAATGAGAGAGCAAACATTTTTTTTGACTGCAGTGACAACAAATTTTTTTGAAAGACTAATCGCCAACAAATATGGATTGAAGCAGAATATTTCATTAGATAAAAACATATTGTGAATTTTGGAAATGATTACATCTATCTTTTTTCAATAAATTTAGACTTTTGGAGTTATTGGAAAGGTTTGGATCACATGAGTTGGAAACAATCCTACACAGCCACCACTGGAAATCTATTTCTACAAATAGTATAACATTAATATTATTAGTGTAGCCTGGTCTTTATCTGACACCGTGCAGAAATACCAGCTTTAAACCGAATGTGGCTTGCTAAGTAGCAAAATAAATATATTTTTAAACAGTTTTATATACTGATTTTTGTATAAATGATCCAGTAAGTGTGTTATTATGATTTGAGTTAAACATGTGCAAATTTAATTTCAACCTCAGAGCAGACAGATCCTGGCGTATCCTCTGTGATCTTTGAATCACTAAAGTTGGAAACACTATTCAGGTGTTGGGGAAATAACCAAACATCATTTTGAGAAAATACAGTTTTTCTTTTAGGTGTGATCTGCATAGCTTAATCTCAAACACATAAAGCTAAGCAGTTTTTGTGTGAATGTATGAACACAATTATTGGTGGTGTCTGCGATGTCAAAGGTCACCAGCTAAAGTCTTGCCTATAGGGCACCAAATTGGTCCGGGCCGCCTCTGCTTTATCACCTATAACATGCAGATGCAGCACATGTGGTATTAAGATACGTTACTACATTTAGTTCAGTCTGGTACCTGTTCCACTGTCAGTCACCAGGTTGAGGATGTGTCCGGGTGTGGAGTCGATGTTGAAGCAGACGTCCATGTTGCTTGTGGGCAGGTGGACGATGAAGTGAGGGTCGTTATCCACTGGAGGAGAAACATCGTTCACATTTAACACTGAAGCTGTAAGAGTGTTCATGATGTTACGGAAGTCATTACAAGTGTGTGTGTGTGTGTGTGTGTGTGTGTGTTTTACCTAAATTAACCTGTGGAGGCAAGGTCCACTCTTCGTGACCCGTCGCATGCATACCCTCAGGCGCCGGAGTGGTCATCTGTACCCACGGTGGAGGCTGGTAGACCACACGCACCGGAGCTGGACCAGAGGACGCCGAGCCTCCTCCTCCTGATGCCCCTCCTCCTACATACACATGACATAATACAAAGGTGTCATTTCATCGGTCACTACTGATTCCATTTAGTTGATTATTTTATTTGCATTTTATTTTATGTGATTTTGCCAAAATTTTCTATGTTGTGATATATACATCAATATCTTTAAAATATTCTTATTTATATTGTGATAATGATTTCTACCTCCCTGTCATATATGAGTGTTTTATGATTTGGTGTCCTATATATAAAGTTCTAAATGTTAATGTAACATACAGTAATTGTGCTGCACTCTAATAAATAATCAAAATTTGATTCCAAATCTTGCTGCAAATCTGTCTTTTGAATTCAAAGTGTATCTTTTGTCAGGCACCCATGCAGCAGCCATGCTTGGGGTCCTTCGGCGAGTCGGCCAGCAGCCTCTCCTTGGTGTCCTCGCTCTCCACCAGCATAGCGGTGAGAGGAGTGACGAACTGATGCTCCATGGCCAACGTCAGAATCCGCTGGGTGATCTTCCTCTTCTTGACAGCCGTGGGAGCCAGAGACCTGCAGGAGAGCCACACTGCAGCTGTCAAATACTGACAATGCTTCAAATTACCATCATATTTCTACAACAAATTAAATGTTTCCTGATAGATGTAATATAGAGCTTTATAAAAACATTTTAAGCTCATTGATTTGCAATAATTTCCAATCAAGGTTCTTGTTTCTTGAAAACTGTTTCTTACTTTTTGCTGAATTTGGGACCTTCTCACCTTTCAGCGAACAACTGCTTGATGGTGATGTAGGCCCACATCTGTCTGGCGAAGCCTGTGAACGAGTGCTGCTGCTGGGCCAGCTGCGTGTCCAGAGCCGCAGAGTCACCCTCCGTCTCCAGGGTGATGTCCAGCCGGGCCTGCAGGACGAGATGGGACACTAGCTCACACTTCCTCCCTTCACCCACGACCTTGAATCTTCAACTTCTTGTAAAATATCTTGTAAATTCCTGGTTGTGTGTGTATTATACTCACAGCAGACGCGGTGGTGAAGCTGGTCAGGGTGGGGCTGTCAGACGACAGCACCTTCCCGGCCACCACCAGCTCCGAACCACTGAAGTATTTATCAAAGCGGTTCTGGGTGACGTCTGATACCGAGTCCTCTGGGAACTGAACGACGATCTTCCTCAGCAGAGGAGAGGAGACCTGGCTGTAAAATATCTGCAGGGAGAAGAAGAGGAGGGAGACTCAGCGGAATAAAGAAGACGCTGTCCATCTTTAAAAGCATCAAGAAACTAAACCCCGATCTCCTGCATGTCACAATAAAACATCCAAAATCTTTATGCACTTTTCATTTTTAACATGTGGAAGACAGTTGTTTGTGAGGAAATGAAGACAAAGATCTGAGTGATGCTGAGTTGTTCGCTAAAGGTAACGTTGTCGTACCCGTAGCTGTTCTGCTGTGTCATGGTTGGCGTAGATCCTCTGAGCAGTGCCCCTGTTCTCCATGGCGATACGCTCCAGGAAGTCGTAGTCCACGTCGAAACCGATGCCCAGCGAGAAGAGAGAAAACTCCTCCCTCATCACCCGCTTCACATTCTTCTGGATGGTGCTCAGCTTGATCTCGCCTGCAGAAATCAGTCAAGATTTTGCATTATAGAACATTTAGACATAATAAAGAAGCATTGAGGGACACAAGAGTGAGTTCGTAAATAAAGGTCAAAGGTCAGGGCAAGCACTTAGATTTGATTTAAAAAACGACACAAGAAAGAAAATATGTTGTAATAATGATGAAAATCCATCGAGCAGAATTTGCCTGTAAGATGAATAAGACATACATTTATGTATTTTTTTCTTCATAGATCATAAAATATTGACAAATAAATGACCCTTCTGCTGTACAAAGGTGATTGTTTTTCAGGTTTTTCACCTTTATTTTCCATGCATTCTTTCTTCCTGTGGGTGGATGAGCTGCTAAACCTGACAGTAGAGTTGAACTTACCCACAGTGGGGTCTCCGTCAGACACCAGGATGATCATGGAGACGGAGCGAGGGTCGATGAGCCCCCCATTGGACGCCTTTATCAGCATCTGGATAGCTCTCATCAGTGCCTCGTTGATGTTGGTACCTGTGTCATTAACACACAGATGTTTGTGTTTAGCAGGTTATCAGAGCAATCAAAAACTTGATTAAAGAATAGTATTCTCTCACACCTCCGTGGGGTTTGATGTTCTGGATGTACGCCTTGGCGTCTGCGATCTGAATGGGGGTGCCGGCGACCAGCTCCTCACTCCAGCAATGCACATTGTGGTTGAAGTCGATGATGTTGAAGTGGTCATCCATGGTCATGTCATCCAAAATAGTCTGCATGGCCAGCACTGTCTGTGAGAGAAGGTTGGAATTAAATGCACTCTGCAGAATGACCACACGGTGGCAGCATTTCACAAAGGAGCGGTGAAGAATGAACAGGGATGTATGTATTGTTGGAGGGGTCAAAGTGCACAAAACTCCATTTAAATAAACAACTTACCTGCTTCATCTTGACCCCCCACATGGATCCACTGACATCAATGACAAACACAATGTTTTTGGGAAGAGGTGAGAGGTTGGAAGGAGCGAAGAAGTGGACAAAGTGGCCATCTGACACCTGGAAGAAACAGTGAATGCTTGAGTGATGATCTCCAAAATTGTTTCTAGCTTTACGTGATATTAAACAAGTTTATTAATGAGGCTTTAAACACTTGGATAGGTGTGTGATACCTGTAGTTCCCCGGCATTGCTGTCTCTGGTCACATCATATTTAACAGTAAAGACGCCGTCTATAGCGCTTCCGGTGCAATTGTGACACTTTTTCTGCTCCAGGAGGGTTGGCTTGAAGACAATATGAGCCTGGGGACAAAGACACAGTGCATGGTACCACTGGTTAGACATTCAGATCTTGGAAAATTTGTTATTTGTCATAATACCTCAAAAAGTACTGAACAGATTTTAGTGAAATTTGGTGGAAATTCCGGTCATGAATCAAGAAAGATGAGATTAATTTTGATGCCATACGTGCAATTCTATCCTACATGTGCAATGTTATCCAATATGGTGCAATTTTGTCCTACATGTGCAATTTTATCCTGCATGTGCAATTTTAAATTACATGTGCAATTTTATCCTACGTGTGCAATTATACATACTACATGTGCAATTTTTCCTATATGTGCAATTTTACCCTACACGTTTAATTTTATTGTACATGTGCAATTTTCAATTACATGTGCAATTTTATCCTACTTGTGCAATTATACATACTACTTGTGCAATTTTTCCTATATGTGCAATTTTACCCTACAAGTTTAATTTTATTGTACATGTGCAATTTTAAATTACATGTGCAATTTTGTCCTACGTGTGCAATTATACATACTACATGTGCAATTTTTCCTATATGTGCAATTTTACCCTACACGTTTAATTTTATTGTACATGTGCAATTTTCAATTACATGTGCAATTTTATCCTACTTGTGCAACTATACATACTACTTGTGCAATTTTTCCTATATGTGCAATTTTACCCTACAAGTTTAATTTTATTGTACATGTGCAATTTTAAATTACATGTGCAATTTTATCCTACTTGTGCAATTATACATACTACATGTGCAATTTTTCCTATATGTGCAATTTTACCCTACACGTTTAATTTTATTGTACATCCTTGTGAGCTGGATGAGAAATAATTTACGCAATTTCACGCAAAAACTGAAACAAAATTGATTTCTTTCCCCTGATTTCCTTTCAAATCTTTTAGTACTGGCGACCCAAAATATTTGACACCATATAAACAAAAAACATTTCAAATAATTTTCAACCTTCTTCTACAAATTTCATCTAAACTGGTCCATCATTTTTTGTCAAGCCCATAAAATGTACAACATGTCATTTAACTCCAGTGTACCATTCACCAAACCTTTTCAGATATCAGGATATTTAGATGTATAAGTCCCATGATGGATTAATGATTAATGGACTGTATATAAGGAAACTGGGATATTTTTGGGATATATATCTGTGTAAATATTCTATATGGAGAAGATTAGGTGGACCTCGGTTTCAGAATAAATACAACAGATATGATACATTTAAATGTCCAGAACCTAGTAGTCTTGAGTCTGACTCACTCAGGATTTTTTTAATTTGTACAAAGCCCAAAGGTATTCCCAAACAGGATTCAGGTTCTCTCCAAAATTCATGGCACCATCAGACCCAGATTACGCAAATCTAATTTCTAAACATCTAACCATTACAAGAATTAGTACTGTCTCTCTGGGCGTTTCCATTCTCACCTTGTCTTTGGATGATGTAACTTTGATCAGCTCTGCAAACTGCTCTCCGAGGGTGTTTGGTGCTTCTACCTTGGAAATTCCCTTCGGCTCATAGATGTACACATCCACCTACAAAGAGACAGGGTCAGGGACGATTGCAGGAACACATATAGGCATGCAAAAATACACATTTATTAAGGTATTCTCACCTGGAGCTGTGGCACCAGCCTCCCAGGCTGCAGGTACAGTGTGTGCTCATAGGAACCCATCTTCCTGTGCATCATCTCCTGGTAGTGGAGCTCAAACTCAATGTTACTGCCTGGAGGAACATGGACTTCTGTCTTAAACGTCTCCATGTCCTGGGAATTTGACCTATAAAGCAGAAACATGTCAGTCTGTGTGACGCTGTTGAGCACTTCAGAGGTTTGAACTCCAAGAGGCTCGTCCAGTACCTGACGATGCCCGCCGCCTTGCCTCTGGCTCTGGCCTGGGTGTACAGGTTCCTGGCCACCGTCTTCTCCTTCACCGAGCCCACAAATATTATTCCATTCACATTCCTGCCAGAAAAAGATTGAAATGTTAAAACTCTACTCTCTTTAAAAGGCTGTTTTTGGAGTGTGTGAAACTGGGCTCACATGGTGAAGTTGGTGATGAAAGCTTGTTTGGGGATCTGGACGTTGAAGCCGATGCTCTGGGACTTGGAGCCCGAGTTGACCACCGAGCTCCTGACGGTGGTGTGGACAAATCGCGAAGTGATGCGACTTTCCACCTTGTAGCTCCTGACAGTGATGTCATCTCCACGGATTGCCTGTGTGGGCAATGACAGAATAAGTGACAGGGATATTAAGCAGAGAGAAGGAGGAACTAGGTGTGAGAGGAGGACGTTTCCCAGGACATATCTATATATATATATACATATACATACATATATATACAGATACATATATATATATATACATACACATCTATACATATATATATATATATATAAATATATATATATATATATACATATATATACATATACACACACATATATAGGCCTTTCTGTTGTAGTGTTTGTATACCTACATGTTATGATAACAAGGTTTATCTATGTTGTGTAATTAGTTAATTAGGTTTTATTCAGTGGTTTATATCATATTGGTGTTTGGTACCGTTCTGCAGTGGATGAAGTCCAGATGTCAATGTCATATATATATACATTTCAAAGTTACTCTATGGTTCTGTTGGTAAATTTGGATCCCTCAATGTGTGCATCAAGAGATTAAGGGGTTAAATATGTCATAAAGCTTTAACACATTGATTAATTCAATGTCCTATATTGTTAATTACATGGATGTTTTTGCAGAGAACATGGAGATTTGATTATTATCCTTCAAAACCTCCTTAAATTATTTTATAATTGTCAATATTCTTGGTCTTTATAACAACTCAGTTGGTCTGATCTCAGTCTTGAGTTGCTCTTGAATCTCTTTGGACAAATATCTTTTTTCTTTTTATTTGATAAAACCAGGACTGCAAATAAGGATTATTTTTATTGTCGATTAATCTTGATTATTTTCTCATTTAATCAATTAGTTGTTTGGTCTGTAAAATGTCAGAAAATGGTGAAACATGTCGATCAGTGTTTCCCAAAGCCCAGGATGACGTCCTCAAATGTCTTGGTTTGTCCACAACTCAAAGATATTTAGTTTACTGTCATAAAGAAACCAGAAAATATTCACATTTAAGAAGCTGGAATCAGAGAATTTTGACTTTTTCTTCTTTAAAAAAAATACTTCAACTGATTAATCGGTTATCAAAATAGTTGGAGATGATTAATTCAATAGTTGACAACTAATAGATTAATCGTTGCGGCTTTACTGCAGAGAACATGCAGATTTTACCCTTTAACTCCTTCATTATTTTTTTTTTGTCAATATTCTTAGTCTTCCTTACAACTCAGTTGGTCTCTTGAATTTCTTTGGACCTGATCTGGGACAAATCGTTTTTATTTTAATGTGATAAAACCACAAAATAACACAGCCAACTTCACACGACTGTCCCGCTGATTTCAATTGTTAAGAAGAGAAAGACAAAAAGACAAAAAAGGGAATCAGAGCAGGACTGGTGCAGAACAAAGTCAATAACCCACCAGTCACAGGAGTCTCTTCAAACAGCAGCATATTGACTATTAGATAAGGTTAAACTCTGCCACAGTGGAGAGGGCTTAAACAACAAGCGGAGGGTCATACCTCAAAGTCTTCCTGCTCCTCGCTGGTCAATATCGCTCTCTGAAACACACAATCACATTAGCCTCATACTGTCTTAATCTGAGAGAAGATTATAAATCACAAACTGTGCTTTTTAAGACAAATGTGACACAGGATTACAATCAAGAGCAGTTTGTTTAATGATGATTTGTTCATTTTTGTGTAATCAGTAAGATTCAATCCATGGATCAATGATTGCAGTTATTTCAAAATAAATCCAGGCTGTGTTCTACAATTAGCCACGTATATAAATAAAAAAGGAATAAAATAAAAGTCAGGTTGTCTCACCCTGTGTCTCTCCCGATGGTCCCGTATTTCTGACTGGTGTAAGAAAGAAAATCAGATTATTTATTATACATTATAAATTCATTATTTTTTCGGCAACAATTTAAAAAAAAAGTTGAAATTTTTCATGTGATTTAACTAACATTTAGACATCAGAGATAATAAAGACGCATTGACTTGTCAGCAGTGACACAAGAGTGAGTTCGTAAGTAAAGGTCAAAGGTCAGGGCAAGCACTTAGATTTGATTCAAAAAAACGACACAAGAAAGAAAATATGTTGTAATAATGATGAAAATCCATCAAGCAGAATTTACCTGTAAGACGAATAAAACATACATTTTGTATTTTTTTCTGCAACAATTCAGAGTCTTCATAGGTCATAAAATATTGACAAATAAATGACCCTTCTGCTGTACAAAGGTCATTTTTAAGGGAGTTTTTAAGGTCAAAGAAGAGGGCAGGAATTTAGATTTAATTAAAAAGATTCACATATACACAAAAAAGCTCTCAAATGATATACAATTCACTACTCTTGCAGTACTTGCGAGTTGAATAAATCAACTTTTTCTCTCAGAATTTAGTCTCAAATCTCGCTTCTCTTTTTTATTTGTGTGAAAATCATAAAATCCCATAAAAACAAATATGTAAAAAAAAAGGAAGTTGTGTCAGAACAACCACCAACATTCATAAACATTAGAATATAAATGTATATTTTGTCTTTCTTTGAGAACCGATACTTTGATTTAAGATTCATTTCAGTCTAAAGAGTGAGAAAGCTATATTCTGTAAATATAAAAAACCTCCAACTCACCCTCTCATCCTCCCATTCTCCATCTATGACGAACTCAAAGCAGCGGCCCTGTTGGAGGAGCACGATCCCCAGAAGTAGCAGCAGCAGACGCCTCATATTTCCAGGCCTGTGAAGTCAAACACACATAACCTTACACAAAAAAAAAAAACAGAGCTCTTGGAGAGAGATGTCCTTCTGCAGAGAGCCTTAAGGAGACACAGCCGAGCTGCAAAAACTAAAGGTTAAAAATCCACTGAACTGATCAACGCCCAGCCCCGGTCAATATTTGTTGTGTTTCATGTGAGCCAGAGGGGAGAAGGAAACTTTGAAACTTGACCTGCGAAGTGGGCAGCGTAAATAAATAGACACATTTGACTCACTGTTAACAGAGATTTCACATCAGCCAGATAGTTGTAAGATCTGGGACAAGATGACATCAAAGTAGGCCCAACCTCTGAATGCTTAAAGTACATGCTTGCATATTTGATTTGGACTAAATGCTTGATTTTTTTGTTTAAAAGTTTTAAAGAAAAACAATAAAAACTGAGGTGAAACAAGAGACAATGAAAGATTATAACTCCCCAACACTGACTGAATATTTAGAGTTTTAAGGTGCTTCAGTGAGATTTTGTTCTGCTAATTAAATTAAATAAACAAATAACACCCTTTAAAAGTCTTTGCAATTTATTTTTCTTTCTTTAGTCATACATAGTTTAAAATAATAATATAGACATAGGTAAACTTAGCAAATTTACATTATTTATTATGAAACAAAGGTCAGATTTGAGTAGGGCTGCAACTTGTTGATCATTTTCTCGATAATTAATTAGCTTTTTAGTCTATAAAATGTCAGAAAATGGTGAAACATGTCGATCAGTGTTTCCCAAAGCCCAAGATGACGTCCTCAAATGTCTTGTTTTGACCACAACTAACAGATATTCAGTTTACTGTCATAGAGGAATGAAGAAACCAGAAAATATTCACATTTAAGAAGCTGGAATTCTGACTTTTTTCTTTAAAAAAATACTCAAAGAGATTATTTGATTACCAAAATAGTTTGCGATTAACTTAGTTGACAAATAATCGATTAATCATTGCAGCTCTGGATTTGAGGCAGCTGATGAAAGGTTGTGGTTAATGGTAGTGGTATGTGCTCCTTGTAAACTCCAGCTTCTGTGTGATGTTTTACAGTACATTATGTAGAAGAAGCATTACTTCTTCTGCAGAATGATCTCATAAATGTTAAAATCAGAAATGGAGGTTATGCATTATAACCCTTCTTCTATGAGCACATGCACAGCTTTTTAACTCTATAGACTTCTCCACCGTCCATATAAGTTATATGTACAGTACATACTCCTCTTTGAGTGGTCTGTCTAATGTCAAATACAAATCAAAAATTCTATAAAACAATATTTCTGAAAAGGAATT
This sequence comes from Sebastes umbrosus, assembly GCF_015220745.1. NCBI lineage: Eukaryota > Metazoa > Chordata > Actinopteri > Perciformes > Sebastidae > Sebastes > Sebastes umbrosus. Next base: position 8,610,367 of record NC_051291.1, read on the forward strand.
CACTAAAGCTGAAGATGAGTGCAATAAACTAATTATCACACGGAATGTCAAGAGGTTCATATCCACCACCTACTGGTGATTACAAGTAGCACATGAGGGAGACTTTTCCTTTTAAATGCTGCCATATTTTTCTCTAACTGACTAAATGGTGTGAATAACATACAAGTGATGAACATGTTAGAAAATAAACTGATGTCGGCTTCCTTCACTTTTTCATGCCATGACACATATGAAGAGTTTATGAAATATGATGTTTTGTTATAAATTAAACTACCCAAATAGTTTATACAATTAGAGCTGAAACGATTTGTTGATTTGAAAATATATTGGCAAGTATTTTGCTAATCGTTTAAGTTATTTTTCATGTAAAAACATTTCATGATTCCAGCTTCACAAATGAAGATTTGCTTCTTTTCCCTTTAATAATGTTAATAATTGTAATAATTTGAATATGTTTTAATACTTATGATAATTTCAAGAATGTTAATAATGAAAATATTAAACAATTTAAAAAGTATAATTAATCTAAAAAATGTTAATTTTAATAATTCTAATATTTTTAATACTTGAGCCATTTCAAAATGAGCCCCACCTCAACCAACTACATTAAAATCTTACTTTTACATCAATGCATGAGTATTAATAATCTAATAATAGAATATATATATATATATATATATAGGCTTTTCTGGCTTTTCTGTTGTAGTGTTTGTATACATACATGTTATGATAACAAGGTTTATATACGTTGTGTAATTGGTTAATTCATTTTAATTCAATTTATCAGGTTTTATTCAGTGGTTTATATCATATCGGTGTTTGTTACCGTTCTGCAGCGGATGAAGTCCAGATGTCAAAGTCATATATATATATATATATATATATATATATATATATATATATATATATATACATTTCAAAATTACTCTATGGTTCTGTTGGTTACCATGGCAATGGTCGAAACTAAGAAGCATTTGGGTCAGCCCTAAATAATGCACTTCAAAAAATCCCAAATATTCAACATGGACTAAAATATTTGATAACACACACTACATAATAAAACATCTGACCACATTCAATGTGAGGAATCTATCAAATTTGAAAGTTTCTTTCCGTTAGCTGCATTCACTTTGACATTGCAGGTTTTTATTGTTCTTATCCAATACCTGTGTTGTTGCAGCTGTAGCCGTCATTAAAGTCTTGTCTTCTTTCGTCTTCAGGGGAAGGAGGAGAGAGTGGACGTCGCCTACGAGGGTTTCTCATAACTAAAAACTAAACAAAAATAAACCACAGGGACTCTACAGTGTCAGTGTTATTTCACCCAACATTCACCTGTATATATACACCCCCCCACAGTGCACCCCAGTGAGTCACCACAGAGCAATGTGTTCAGTTTGTTTTATTTTGTATTAATATTCAAGTTTATCTTAACATTGCAGATGTAAATTTTGTCCAAATACATTCAACAAAAAGTGACTTCTGATGTTCTTTATTTTTTTTAGATAATTAGGAAAAGAGTAGAAAAAAGTTCCCCTCTTCCTTCTGTTTGTCACTCACTCTTTTTAAATGGGTGTAATGGGTGTTAGTAGCAGTTGAGGGCCGCTCAGGGCATCTGCAGGAAGCTGTTGAGATTCGGGACGATGTCGTCGGTGTAGTGGCCGTCGATGAAGCCCTTCCCACTGTTGTGTATGAACCAGCAGTAGATGCTCGAGCCGCGCTTCTTATCGCGTCTGTAATCCTTCTGCCAGCCCCTAATACACACAAGAGTTTATGGTTTTAATAAGAAATGTGTTCGTCTAGGAATCTGTTTCATATGAGTTAAGACGTACCTGGTGACGAGCAGCGTGTTGCCCTTCACCTCCATGGTGGCCTCCTTCTTCAGAGGGTCCTCTCCTTTGTGCACGTCGTACACGTTCACCTCAGGCTCTCTGGAAAACTGACCTGAGAGATCACACAGACATTTTCAGCTACAAATCTACAAATGAAATAGGATCAGTGTATGTCGTCTATGTTTCTAGGTCCAGTAACTGAGGTCTGACTTACCAACATCATCACAGTAACACCCTGTAGTTGTATAGTTGCCTGTGAGGTTGCAGAGTATTTCACACCACAGAGACGTACCTATGAGTCCATGCACCAGAGGGGCATACTGGTTGTCGTTGGGAATGTAGACACCGAGGAAGACAACTTTGATGGGATTTTTCTTCCACACACGGTGAAGTAACACCATCACCTGGGTATTATTATTTAGTATGATGGAAACATGAGAGTTCTTCAAGATGGAAATCCTCACACTGAAACACAGAAAACACAACAACATGGGGTAATAAAATGACCCAGATGACGTCAAGGCAGTGAGGCAGACGCTGTAATTAAAGGACGTGTTACCCATCCAGTGTGATCTCAGCCGTGGACCCCCAGGTGAAGGAGTGGTTCCTGCTGCCGTCAGTCATGACGATGCTGTCGGTGCCGACGGTCACGCTGATTCCTTCAGGCTGGTAGTAGACGGAGATGGTGCCGAAGTAGGTGCTCAGTTTGCTTTTGGGCACGTTCTTAGAGCCGATCAACTGACCGTTCACCACCACACCTTTAGGACAGGAGGGAAGGTTAAAGAGGAGCATCAACCCATGGACAGTCCAGTGCTGAGCATAAAGTTGAAAATATTTAATATACGGTAGATATTCATTGTCGGAATCAGGCTAAGTTGAAAAGTGAAACAAATAGACACATTATTGAACATATTTTGTCACCTGATACCTGAGTTTTTACGCTTTTTAACTTGCCGGGAGTTAAATGAGAAGATCGATATCTCTTTTGTATGTGTCCATAGGCTTAAAAGTCTCACACGTTAGCTTTAATAATTCGTCTCTGATGTTAAAATGATACATGCTAACAGTACATGTAGTGTTAAGGACAAAAAGCGCTGATAATCTGGTACCTGTTCCACTGTCAGTCACCAGGTTGAGAATGTGTCCGGGTGTGGAGTCGATGTTGAAGCAGACGTCCATATTGCTTCTGGGCAGGTGGACGATGAAATGAGGGTCGTTATCCACTGGAGGAGAAACATCGTTCACATTTAACACTGAAGCTGGAAGACTGCTCGTGATTTTAGTCAAGTGTGTGTGTGTGTGTGTGTTACCTAAGTTGACCTGTGGAGGCAGGGCCCATGGCCGGACCCAAGAAGGAGGCTCGTAGGACGCACTCGACATATTCCGACCAAAAGACGCCGAGCCTACTCCTGATCCTACATATGAATGACATAGTTTAAATGTAATTTGCCAAGTTGTGATATACATCAATATCTTTAAACTATTCTTATTAATATTGTGATAATGATTTCAACCTCATAGCCCAGTCATACATGAGTGTTACATTTTTTGGTCTTGCTGCTTTTAAATTCAAAACAAACACCATTAAAAACCAAGTGTATCTTTTGTCGGGCACCTATGCAGCAGCCATGCTTGAGGTACTTCGGGGAGTCGGCCAGCGTCCTCTCCGTGGCGTCGCCGTTCTCGATCAGCATAGCGGTGAGAGGAGTGACGAACTGATGCTCCACGGCCAGCACCGTGATCCGCTCAGTGATCTCCTGCTTCTTGGCAGCCGTGGTAGCCGGAGACCTGCAGGAGAGCCACACTGCAGCTGTCAAATACTGACAAATACAAATATAAAATTGTAAATGGGCATGTTCCTTCCTCCATGATGGACCTGGACCTCCGTCCTCCAGGAGATTTAACCTCTCTGTCAATTAAATTCAGTCCAAAAGGGCTTATTGGCATGGGAAACATACGTTTACATTACCAAGCAACTGTGAACTAAAATCAAAGATCTGGTCCTCTGTCTGGGTTCCATGGTGGAGATGAGGTCGTGTTGCTCTGGCTCTATCTATTTAGTATGGAGAGGAGATCATGTTGCTCTGGCTCCATCAATTTGGCTTGGAGAGGAGGTTGTGTTGCTCTGGCTCTATCTATTTTGGCGTGGAGAGGAAGTTGTGTTGCTCTGGCTCTATCTATTTAGTATGGAGAGGAGGTCGTGTTGCTATGGCTCTATCTATTTTGGCGTGGAGAGGAAGTTGTGTTGCTCTGGCTCTATCTATTTAGTATGGAGAGGAGGTTGTGTTGCTCTGGCTCTATCTATTTAGTATGGAGAGGAGGTCGTGTTGCTCTGGCTCCATCAATTTGGCTTGGAGAGGAGGTTGTGTTGCTCTGGCTCTATCTATTTTGGCGTGGAGAGGAAGTTGTGTTGCTCTGGCTCTATCTATTTAGTATGGAGAGGAGGTTGTGTTGCTCTGGCTCTATCTATTTTGGCGTGGAGAGGAAGTTGTGTTGCTCTGGCTCTATCTATTTAGTATGGAGAGGAGGTTGTGTTGCTCTGGCTCTATCTATTTAGTATGGAGAGGAGGTTGTGTTGCTCTGGCTCTATCTATTTTGGCGTGGAGAGGAAGTTGTGTTGCTCTGGCTCTATCTATTTAGTATGGAGAGGAGGTCGTGTTGCTCTGGATCTATCTATTTTGGTGTGGAGAGGAGGTCGTGTAGCTCTGGCTAAGACATTTATTTGCAATCATTTCCAATCGAGGTTCTTGTTTCTTGATTTTTTGAAAACTGTTTCTTACCTTGTGTCTCTCCTGATGGTCCTGTACATCTGACTGGTGGCAGAAAGAAATTAAATTATTTATTATACATTATAAATTCTGTATTTTTTCTGCAATAATTCAAGAAAAAGTTGAATTTCTCATTTGATTTAACTAACATTTAGACATCAGAGATGCTAAAAAAGCATTGACTTGTCAGCTGGGTGACACAAGAGTGAGTTCTTAAGTGAGTTTTAAAGCACTTAGATTTAATTAAAAAACTCAAGAAAGAAAGTTTGTTGTAAAAATTATGAATTTGCCCTGTAAGATGAATAAGACATACAGTTTGTAATTTTTTATTCTGCATAAAATATTGACAAATAAATGACCCTTCTGCTACACAAAGGTGAGTTTTTAAGGTCAAATATCAGGGCAGAAATTTAGATTTAATATTAAAAATCATGTATACACAAAAAATCTCTCTTTTTCACTTGCAATACTAGCAAAATGAAAAAAAATCTTAGAATTGAGTCTCAATTTTGCTTCTCATTTCAATTCATGTGAAAATCACAAAATCAAATAAAAACAATTATGTAAAAAAAAAAAAAAAGGAGGAAATTGTGTCATAGATTAAACAAGGGGCCAAACAACCACCAACAATCATATACATTAGATTATAAATGTATATTTTGTCTTTCTTTGAGAACCAATACTTTGATTTAAGATTAATGTCAGTCTAAAGAGTGAGAAAGCTCTATTCTGTAAATTAAAACCTCCAACTCACCCTCTCATCCTCCCATTCTCCATCTATAACGAACTCAAAGCAGCGGCCCTGTTGGAGGAGCAGGAGCCCCAGAATCAGCAGCATCAGACGCTTCATGTTTCCAGGTCTGTGGACTCAAACAGAGAGAGATGTCCGTCTCTTCTAAAGGCTAAAAATCCACTGAACTGATCAACACCCAGCCCCGGTCAATATTTGTTGTGTTTCATGTGAGCCAGAGGGGAGAAAGAAATTTTGAAACTTGACCTGCGAAGTGGGCAGGGTAAATAAATAGACACATTTCACTCATCGTTAACAGAGATTTCACATCAGCCAGATAGTTGTCAGATCTGGGACAAGATGACATCAAAGTAGGCCCAACCTCTGAATACTAAGAGTACATGCTTGCATATTTGACGGGTTTCTGATGTGGAAGTTGCAGCTTTTTAAACAACATAAAGGCACAGAAATGAACATTTTCATGGCACATATGCCCAGTTTACATGAGAAAGATGTAATGTTGCACAATCCCCACAAGATGACACCAAAGTAGGCCCAACCGCTGAAGGCTAAAAGTGCATGCTCTTATTGTCAATTTGATTTGGACCTTAAAGGAAGATTTGTCAAGTATTTAATCCACTTGGGAGTGGTCAGATATTCTTGCTTTATGCAAATGTATGTATATATTTATGACTTAAATCAATTAACAACACAAAACAATGACAAATATTGTCCAGAAACCCTCACAGGTACTGCATTTAGCATAAAAAATATGCTCAAATCATAACATGGCAAACTGCAGCCCAACAGGCAACAACAGCTGTCAGTGTGTCAGTGTGCTGACTTGACTATGACTTGCCCAAAAATGCATGTGATTATCATAAAGTGGGCATGTCTGTAAAGGGGAGACTCGTGGGTACCCATAGAACCCATTTACATTCACATATCTTGAGGTCAGAGGTTGATCATTTTAATAATTTTAACAATTGTAATAATTTCAATAATGTTATTAATTCTAATAATATTAATAATTTAAAATATTTAAAATAATTTTAATAATCTTAATGATGGTAGTAATTATTATTTTTTATAATTTTAATTTTAATCATTTTAAGAATTTTAACAATGTCAATTATTTTAATAATTTGCAGTGCAAAACATTTCAAAATGAGCTTCATGCATGAGTAATAATAATCTAATGATAGAATATACTGTATGGTAGTATAACAGTCACAGCTGGACATTTTTCTGCATTGAGTACTTTTACTTTTAATACTTTAAGTACATTTTCCTGATTATACTTACATAAACTGGGAAAAAAAAATTCAGAAATTTGTGTTTGGTGGATTATTTCTTTGTTGTTACAATGCTAATTGGCATTGTATTTTACATCGTTGGAAAGCCTGATTATTTACCTTCGCAATGATGTCCAACTTGTAAGGATCATGCATTTGTGGGATGAGTAGCACAGCTGATTATGTGGGTAGCGCCCAAGAAAAATTTGCAAAAAGGCTCTCACAGGGGACATTTTTCTGCATTGATTACTTTTACTTTTAATACTTTAAGTACATTTTCCTGATTATGCTTGCATACTTTAACTAAGTAACATTTAAAACACAGAGTATTATATGGTGTAGTATTAGTATTTTTACTTCACTAAAGGATCTAATACTTCATACCTCCACTAGTAGTACAAAGCATGAGAAGAAAAGACTAAATTTTGTTCTTAAGTACAGTATTTGAGTAAATGTACTTAGTTACATTTTACCACCACTGTTGAATTGTTATAAATAAAAAAAAATAGGCCTATATTCTGACAAACTGGACATTTTAAGGGACTTTTTTTCGGGGTGTAACTAATAATTACAAAAATTCCGACACCCCCTGAAGCGGCAGCAGCCCTAATTGCCCCTCATTGAGGACTCAAGACACTGCATCCTTCTCCTCCTCCTCCTCCTCCTCCAGTGGGTGGGGGGATTTTCTTCCTCCACACCATCACAGCTCAGTCCAGTCACTCTGTTCTAGACACACAGAGACTTGGAGACGCTGCATGCTGGAAATATAATGTCCCACTCATCTTTTTGAGTTTTAGCAGAGAAGGACTGCAAAGATGCTGCTGCAGCTGGTGACTTTACTGATCTGCTTCAGCCCCAGTGCACTGGGGCAACTGGAGGAATCCCAGTTTGGAGATGACATTGATTCAGACCTCGCAGACTTTGATTTAGACATTGTAAGACATTTAAAAAGACCAAGTACATTCTGGTGTTTGGATTTTTCTTAATCTGACTGGTTTTGTTTTGTGCACACAGGCTCCACGCAGAGTCCCAAGGCAGTTGAAAACTATGCTAGTCAAGGTAAAGTCTAATTTACTACACCTATATGAAGATGATTTAATATTTATCTATTTGTATTCCTTAAATTTGGAGGCTAAATGTGAGTGTTGGGTTTGCGTAAAACGTTTAAATGTCATTTTAAAAGCTCAGTCTGGTGTTTTGGGCATTATAATTTGGCACATCAACTAAATATTTAAGGCTTTTAAACTGTCAAAAAAAACTGGCATTAAGAAAACATTTAAAATCTAAACATTTAATCTTGTTTGCTTTTTTTTTTTTTAATTCTACTCTTTCTTTTTTGTCATTATTATTATTGTTATTTCTTTTCCTGGTTTTGTTGTGGTTTTGAATGTTGAGGTTGTTTTTCTCTAAGAGTACTCGATGGGTTTGTCTGTAAGCTCATCTGCTTAAAAGTTGGTTTATAGACTGTTGTAATTACAAAACAGTGGATTGCATATATGAAAACAGCCTTGAAAAAAGGAAGAAATAAAGTATAAAAAAAAATAAATAAAAAAAAAACATTTAATCATACATAACAATATATATTTTCAAAAGTGACCCAGAATACATGACCTAGTTTCAGTTATTTTGAAGCATTTTATCACCCTAAACTTGTGCACTGTGGGGCGTGACGCACAAGGAGTTCTGCCAAAGCGTGCAGATGTGCCAGAGTATCTGTAATGCTGGATCTGAGCTCATGGGAACAAATTCCTCTGCCTCTGTTTGGTTTTTGTAACTAAAGGGGAAATTCAGCCTTTCTTGGGATGAGATATCTTGGCTAATCAAAAATAAAGTGGGGGATTTTCAATATACGCAGAGCAGGGGCGCGTAGAGTTGTGCCAAATTAAATGGTAAAATGGACTTGCATTTTTAAAGCGCTTTTCTAGTCTTCCGACCACTCAAAGCGCTTTACACTACATGTCAGTATTCACCCATTCACACACTGATGGCAGACGCTGCTAAGGTGCCAACTTTGCCCATCAGGATCTAATCTAAATACTCATTCACTCATTCACACCTCATTCACACACCGATGGCTATGCCTTCGGGAGCAATTTGGGGTTAAGTGTCTTGCTCAAGGACACATCGACATGTGACCCGGAGGAAGCCGGGGATCGAACCACCAACCTTCCAATTGGTGGACAACCTGCTCTACCCTCTGAGCCACAGACGCTCTAATTATAATCATTGATGTTGAAGTCCAGGTGGTATTGAGGTGTAATTGTGCTTTACCTCTGCAGGAGCCTAAACCTCACATCCAGGAGCTCTCCATCAAGACCACCATCATCTCTCGTTACGCCTTCACCGCGGTGTACTGCGCCATGCTCAACCGGCACTCCGCTGCTGCCGAGGGCGTGTTCCACTTTCAGATCCCAGCTGGAGCCTACGTCTCCAACTTCACCATGTAAGAGTCGAGCAGCGACAATAACTCAGATAGTGGACCTAAAAAATCACAATAACATGGTCAACGCATTGTAAGGATCCAAATTTGGATTTAAAAATACATCATGTGTTGTCTGGAAGAGTGTATCTCCTCTTAGGAAAAACAGCCTTCTTTTTAATACCAATGAAAATGCCTTCACAACATTAAAGGGACTATTTGTAACTTTCAGAAATGCTTGTTAACAGCGACACCTGTGGCTGTTAAGTCAACGAAAGTCAGCGTCGGGCTCGCGCTTACTCGCTCTAAATAGACATGAACGAGCATCGCTCAAAACAGTGAGGCGACACACGTCAGCTAAAACCACAATATCACTCTATATTTCACCTGCTTGGCAGTAATGTTAGCTGACCAGACGAAGGTCTCTCCATGAATCAATGCTGATCCTAGTGTTGGCTTTTCCTGCTTCAGCCTCCCGACCGCGGTCGGAGGGAACAGGGGAGACACCGTCACCCGGTCGGAGACGATAACGTTTCTCGCTGCGGAACCCCGTCACTTCACAAGACACGGGAAACCTCTGTTGGTCTGGAGGAGCTGCAGCAGTTATTTCTGCACAAACGTCCACTGTACATTCAGTAAACTTCACTTCGCTAAACTAACTCTTCTGCAGTGTGTAGTGTGCGCGCATGCACGTGTAGAGGTGGAGCGAGACAGTGAGAACGAGCGCGGTGTGTGAGTGAAGGCAAGAAGGCAGCGGAGCAGAGACTCCGGCCACACGCGAGCACGCATATGCGAGCGCGCATGGGAAACCGACCCGGTAGATTTATACGTGTAAAAAGTTACAAACAGTCCCTTTAAACAATGAGCATTGAAGAGATGCAGGTTCTTTTTTGATTTTGTCGAGTCTAAAGTCATCAAATTTGTGACTCGTGTCACAGAGAGCAAGTGATAAATTACAGAAATGTTTTTAGAAGTGATATAAAATGCTCTCAGCAGAAAACGTAGCACAACCAAAGTGGCCACTTTAGACCTAAAGCACCAAATAACAACATCATCTTGTCTGTCTGGGAGGATTTATGATGTTTCGGCTGCTATGGAGACGTTAGCAAAGAGACAAGAATACTGCTGTTAACGAACACACGGTGACCAGAGTTCATTCACCCATAAAACGTTAACAACAGGATTTCGCCCCCCGAAAATTCAGTCTTTTTGTGCGAGAGAACCCAGTTGAAACGTGACAATAGGTGGTCCTGAATATGAGCGCCGCTCTAATCCTCGACCTTTGACCCCCCCGTGCACCAGGATCATCGGAGGGCGTGTCTACCAGAGCGAGGTCAAGCCAAAGGAAAAGAGGGTCAAGCAGCAGAACGGCAACGCCAGGAACAAAGAGTCAGGTGAAGCAAGGTAAGAGAAACCTGAGAGTGTGTGTTTCAGTGTTTCAGTGTATGTGTGTGTGTGTGTGTGTGTGTGTGTGGCCACTCCTCCGGTCTGGTGTCTCCTCCTAATTACACAGCAGCTCTCGCTCCCTCTAATGCTCCTATTGTGCAAACAGACGTTGACAATATGTGTGTTTTCTGTACGTGTGTGAGTCTGAAATAAGATCATCGCTCCAGAGGGCGAGGAGGACTGTCGTATGAATCTGTGACATATGGAAGGAGTGACATCACGTTTCCAGCTGTCATATGAAAAGTGACATTTAATTAAATGAGATTTGGTGATTCATTGACTCCGCCGTAAAATGACAGAGAAGAGGGAGGAAGGAAGGAAAGGATTGAAGTGGAAGATGTGAGATTAGACAGAAGCAGCACTTCCACAGTCATGATATCACCACTTGGTCTGCTCCACCTCCTCTTTCTTAATTACCCCAATGTTTGTCTTCTTCTCCCTTCTATATTAATATATATATACATATATATTTAACTACTTCATATACTTTTGGTAGTTTAATCTGTAACTGTATATGTATCATATTTTATAAACTGATCATATATTTTGGAGGCACATGTAAAAATCTTGATTTCAAAAGCTCTTAAATAAATGTAGTGATGTAAAAAGTACAATATTTCTCTCAGAGATGTAGTGGAGTAGAAGTATAAAGTAGCAGAACATTTTAAATACTCAAGCAAAGTACAAGTACCTCAAAATTGTACTTAAGTACACTGTAAAAATAACATTTTTTTTCAAGAAATTTTACATTTTTATTCTGTATTTCAAAATGACAGAAAAAAAATTTAAAAATTACATGTCTCATTTGTGATTTATATGTAAATGGTCTTAGATTTACGGTGTATGAATATTCTAACAATAAATATATGTTAAAAGTATTTTTTACAGTTTATTTATGTTAATTAACGGACAGTATTTTTCCGTTTTTTAACAGACATTTTCTGATGCCCCTACTGCCGGAAAATTTCCGTTATTTTACACTTGTTTTTTTTTAGAGTGTACAGTTGTTTAGTAAATGTACTTAGGCTACTTTCAACCACTGAGTGTTGGTCAGTTCTTCCCTCACACATCGTGCAGTGCTGGCATTAAAGGGACCTCTACTCACCATCACTGTCTCCTCCTCCTCTCTCCTCCCCTCCTCCAGGCCTGAGCCGGAGGTGGAGGTGTTCAGGATGACGGCCAGCATCCCGGGTCGGAACCGGGCCGTGTTCCTGCTGACCTACGAGGAGCTTCTGCAGAGGCGGCTGGGACGCTATGAGCACGTGACCAGCCTGCGGCCGCTGCAGCTGGTCAGCCGCCTCAGCCTGGACGTCACCATCGTCGACCACTCCCCCGTCACCGACCTCCAGGTGCTGCCGCTCCGCAACGGCAGGAGCTCCAATGCTGCAGCTGGGTCTAATGCACCCAAGACACCAGGTTTACAGATACATTATTTTATCACATAGGAATCATTCAAGATGTATATGATTAAGTTTTAGCGACATGCAAACAAATATTCTCAAAATGGGATGAATCAGAGTGCCACCCTCTTAATAACTCTAAATGTCATCAACTGTTTTTTATTTATTTATTTAAAGCAATGCCAAAACTGTATTTGTTTTCGCCCAGCTCAGTTAAGTAAACAGGTCATCTGTTTAAATCCGCTTTTCATGTCACGGTCACCTTACTCGTTTCAGTTTTTTTTGTCCTCGAGCCAGTTAAACAAACACACAAACACACTTCCTCTCTTTGTGCCTCAGCCAAGCTCGACCCTCCCGCTGGCACCGCGATCAAAAACGAAAAGAACGTCTGCAGGATCACCTTCAGCCCCAACATCGTCCAACAGGCCAAGATCACCACCAACGGCATCCTGGGAGACTTTGTGATCCGCTACGATGTGCAGAGAGACATGGGGATAGGAGACATTCAGGTGCTGCTTTGAAACACAGATGAGCAAACTGTAAAAACATTAGTTTTCATATTTTGCAAGAGTGCACGCAAATTCCCCATCCAACTCTACTCACACACTCATCCACCCACCTGTTAGTGATTCATTTCTCTGGTTTCCTGCCATCACAGTCACTCCGCTGCCAAACTCTTCAGTCTGTCTTCAGAACCAAACTATGTTTTGCTGATCACACACGACTATTCCAACTCACTGCCTGTTGCATGTCTGTAAACTTCTTTCTTTCCCAGGTTTTAAACGGCCATTTCGTCCACTACTTTGCCCCCAAAGACCTGCCAGTTGTGCCCAAGAATGTGGTGTTTGTGATCGACACCAGCGCCTCCATGTTGGGGACTAAGATCAGACAGGTAAAGCAGCACACTGAGTGGATATCTAGAAAACTGTAAAGCTGCAGGAATGTGTTAGCAATTTAAATGCAGTCAGTATCTGTAGAGGGTTTCCACTCCTACATAGAAGATTGGGATTTTACTCTTAAAGATCCAGTATTTTTCAACACATCCTCATACCTTAGCAACAGAACAGTTTGTTTGCCAATGACTCACGACATATTGGACAGTACCGGTGGCAAGCTAAACAGTAGTAGTTTTAAATCAAGCAGCAACCTCCGGTGCTGAGAAATGAAGCCAACGCGGAAGTGCCAAAAACTGCAGTTCCTCAAATGGCCACTTGAGGCTCCAAAAGCGAGTCAATCCCCATAGACCCCCATGTTAAAATGCGTTAGATGTCCAGCGAGCACAATCATGAAAAAGTTTTGCAGTACTATTCAGCGTAAACACAGTTTATGCGACAGAATGTGATGTCGAGCTTGAAAGTTAATTCTTGACAACGGTCCACTTAACTGGCTTTTTCTGGAGCTTTCTACCGCATCCCGCGGTCTTAATCACTGGATAGGGTCCAGAGCAAACTCCATCTGCTGATAAAAATCATGATAAGGGGTTAAAATCTCCAGACAAAGCCTGTGAGTGGATCTTGAGTCAAGATTATTTTATCTCCATGGTGAAGGAAAACCAAACCACAGGTGTGAGCCTTGAAATTGTCATTTTTCACTTCCTGATGATCTGTTTCCCAGTGAGCAGTCTCCTGCTAATACTTATATCTGACTCCAAAATTGAATTTGGGCCAGTCTGAGGGACACTTATCTAATGCAACAACAATTTGGGATTTAGGCTGATACGTTTGGTGTGTTTTCTCGTTAAAGTCTTACCTAATGCAGCTAAAAGTGCCAAGTGCCAGATATGACCTTCTTACTTTTCCAGAGTGTGTGAGAGGAAGTTCATGCTTCACATGCAAACCAATTTAATCTGCTTTTAAGCAGAATTTCAATGGCCTGTATTGGATCTGAAACCTGACACCCCACCTCCTCACTCCCACACTGGAATATCAATATCAGACCTTTTTTCCTCCATCTGCAATAGCACGATAATAATCCCCTCGCCCCGACTCAGAGCCGATCTCTGCAGCTGCCATGAGCACAGAAACAGACAAGAGGAGAGAAAAAACAGATTTTCAGTGAGACAGAAAAGTGGAAACATACAGCACAAGGCCGTGCTGTGAGGGAGGAAGGTCAGTGTCTATGGGGTAATGGAACTTTCTAGACAACAGCACCCTCGACCCCTTGATCCGTCCCCCCACCCATCGCAAGCCCCCAGTGGGCAGCAGGAACAGAACAACAAGTGTGTTTTGATGTGGCTTCACAATAGAGGGTTTCAGTGTGGGTCAATCTGTGGTTCTGACCCCTGCTGTATACAGCCCATATAGACATCTATAAACCCCCCAGCGCCAAATTATATACCACACCCACGCTCAGAGCTGCAGAGATGCTGACATTGTGAAGCTCCGGAACAAAACAGAAGGAAGAAGTCTATTTACTTTTCTTGTCTATTTCCCCACATGGACACATTCAAAGCAAACTAAAAGGCCGTCAAGAGAGACTAATGCTGAGTAATTATCCTTATTTATTCAGGGGGAGCTTCATTGAGAGCAATGCTCTCTTTTCCAGGAATTCCCTGGTCACATTGACACCTGGAGGCTGTCCAGTACAACCACAGTCTGATCTGCTGGCCAAGCATTGTTTTTCACTTTCACCACCCAGATGTATCCTGAACTGACGACCTTCCTGTCACAAGCTCGCTTCTCTAACCTTTAGGTCATTGGCACCTTAAGTTTCTGGTGTCAAGTATCATAATTATAACTATAAATCAATACAGTGTAATACTAGATGGGCACTCGGAGAGTGCAGGCGTCGGCCAAGGGTGTTACCATAAGTGAAAAATAATGCGTGTATCCACCCCGTGATCCAGTCCAAAATGTATTGGGTTCTTCCTTGTCCAATGCTACAATCTTTCACTAAGTTTCATGAAAATCGGGGTCAGTAGGTTTTCTGTAATCCTGCTGACAGACAGACCATCACACTGAACCGAAAACAACCTTTTTGGCGGATGTAATAATTATTAAAAAGGTATAATGCTGCATCATCAGCAAACAGCCAAAACCCTACTGTATGTGTCAAACAAGTTCCATGCAAATATGTCACGTTTCTTCAGAGAGAAAATCAAACTAATGTAGGCTTAGACAATAAAGTTTCTGATGTATTATGTCAGCATCAGTGCAAGGATTACACAGTCTCTGTGTTTTGTAAATAATGTATAACAATGACATATGGAACACATTTAAAAAACCCACAACACAAAAATCTTCAAGTGTTCAGATTAGCTAGTCCTCTGCCCTATTAAACACATTGTTGACTCTACTTTCCAAAACTATTGACACCACCCTCCTGGGCTCAATTCATGAGTGGAGTGTGTGCGTGTGACAAATACACCACAGCTGGTCAAAGGGCTGGGCATTTGATAAATAGTTTTGTTTCCAACCAGCATTATAACACAATAAGTATGGCTACACCACAGAGACCAAGACCACGTTCTGTATCTGATATTGACACAAGATTAAATTATTTCTCTTTCTTTCTCAGACTAAAGACGCTCTGTTCACCATTCTGAAGGATCTGCGACCTGGTGATCACTTTAACTTCATCAGCTTCTCCAATAGGATCAAAGTTTGGCAGCCGAATCGCCTCGTACCGGTGACGCCCCTTAACATCAGAGACGCCAAGAAGTTTATTTACATGCTCGGGCCCACTGGAGGTGAGGCATTGTTATCCTTATAGCTTGTCTTCTTCACAATTCCTATATTTTCCCAGATAACCATGATTCTGTTTGTTGGATTAATGTATTATCAAGAGTTGTCGATAAGAATTGCTTAACTTGAATTGACTGGTGCAACATGTATGTATTTGCTGAAGACTTAAAGTGCACTATGAGAACATTTTCTGGTTGCCTGTGTTGAATAACACCAGCAGTTGAAAGTGGAAAAACATCTTGTTTAATGAGCTTTTCACTTTCTGGCTTCAGAGCAATAAAATCTATGAAGTTTGACTTACTGGCTGTGTTTCCAATCCTTGACGTTTTCCTGAGCAATAACCCGTAATGACGTCTCCTCACTGCAGGAACAAATATCGATGGTGCCATCCAGACCGGCTCCTCTCTGCTTCGTGATTACCTCTCGAGCCCTGACACCAGTCCGAACAGCGTCTCCCTCATTATTTTCCTGACGGATGGACGGCCCACGGTCGGGGTGATGCAGTCCACTGCGATCCTGGGTAACACTCGCTCAGCCGTGCAAGAGAAGTTCTGCATCTTCACCATCGGGATTGGGAACGACGTGGATTACCGGCTGCTGGAGCGCATGGCTCTGGAAAACTGTGGGATGATGAGACGCATCCACGAGGATTCCGATGCCAGCGCTATGCTCAAAGGGTAAGAGTACACTTTGTGTCTCAGTGTCTCCGTCAATCCAATCTATAGCCAACTTGTGCATTGCGCGAGTTTTCCAAAAATAACAAATCACAATTTTCCAGATGCCAACATGGCAGCAATCTTGGATTTGTAAAAATGGCAACCAATATGGGGATTACTCATTATCCCAGCCTCTAGATGACCTACACTCAAGATGCTGGTGGCTACACCTGCTATTATAGGACCAAAGAATCCCATGGTGCTAATTGACATGAGAGAAATGAAGGCTTCTTCTTATCTGGTTCATAAATGATCTAAAACTAGTCTTCAAAAAATCAAAAACAGGTGTGAAACTGGCCTAAGACTGTCTTAACAATGTGTTCTGAGAGTGGTCAAAAGGTGTTTTCTGACATGTATTATTAATTTGACTCAGATTCTGGTTTGTTTCCCCCCCTGGTACGAATCGTTTGGGCAGATCTGAACACAGCAATTGTACTCCAGACAATTCTACTACAGAACAAAACAAACACTGCGAGACCCTTTAGAGGAAGTGATCTTGGTGCGGTCACAAACAAATTATGGAGCAGTTTGTTCGTTATCCCGTGACATTGCGAGAATCCAGCTGTCGTGCACAGTTAACACCTTTGGTGCTCACTGTTAAGCATTGCACTTGCCAGAACTTACTTGTTAATCAAACAGGATTTTCCCGTAAAACACCTACTAGACATCAGGTGTTTCGAACATGAAATGAAACGACAAAGAATTCCTAATTTCTAAGAAGATATCATTGATAATATTGTCAAATTTCCCCTTAATATGTGTATAATCCGCCTCTTATTAAGCAATTAGCTCTCCTTAATCCCTCCCCTCTACCCCTCTGACACGTCCCTCCATCTCTCATCAAGCTACGAGGCAACGAGGACCGCAAATGTGACGGTGCTGACAACAGACCTCTTTAATCAACTTCAACATGGGACAGCCACAGACTACAACAGCCACCCTCTTTCTCTCCAAGACATTTTTTTTTCTGTCCTTTACACACAACCCTCGCCTCTCCCTCTCTCTCTTCTGCACTCAGACACACAAGATGTTTGTTCTGTTCAGCAGGAATGTGTGTGTGTTGTGAAACCTGCATCTGAGTATGTACGTAGGGTTAACAGATAGACTTTAGATAATAGCCCTCGTCCTGCTTGAACAAACACGCTGGTTAAGAGGTGAGGAGATTTACTCCGGCGTTACAACAAGGACAGGACAGAGGACTAACACGCACACACACTCACAACCTTTGCTATAAACACACTCTTTTATGAATGTGTGCACAAACTCTGAAGTGGGGTGGAAGTAGCTTTGAGAGGTTAGACAAGCAGGTTTATGGCCGGAAGGTTGCTTGTTTGAATAACCTAGACATTTGATGAATTCTGTAATAACAGGCCTCTTTTCTGCCTCAAACACTGATGTGCCCTTGAGCAAACTCCCGACGCGGAGCGGAGTACCAAAAGGGAAACCAGAACAGATCATCCTCATATAGGTTGTTCTGATAACAAACAACCTACTTTGCCGTGTAGGTATGAATCTTAGATGTCTCTACTTCCTTTCTAGGTTCTACGATGAGATAGGAACTCCTCTGCTGTCTGACATAAGGATCAACTACACCGAGGACTCCGTCCGGTACGTCACTCAGCATCTCTTCACCAACTACTTCAACGGCTCTGAGATCGTCATCGCCGGCAAGCTGACCAACAGCAGCGCAGAATCCCTCCACGTCCAGGTTACAGCCAGCAACAACGACAGGAGCATCGTCCTGGAGACCGACGTTCCGCTGCGGCACCGACAGACAGAGACCGAGAAACATGTGAAAGCAGCTACGGCAGCGATGGCGACTGGAGCTAAGACGCCAGGGACAGTGCTCGCACAGGAATTAGGAGTTGCTTTGGGTTCACTAGCGGAGGACTTTGTCGAACGTGTCTGGGGTTTCCTGAGCGTCAAGGAGAGACTGCGGTCGCGGCTGCGCAGCCAAACCAGCAAGGAGAGGGAAGACCACATCCAGCAGGCCACCAATCTGTCTCTGACCTACCACTTCCTCACCCCCCTCACCAACCTGGTGGTGGAGAAGCCCGAGGTCATGGCTGACGGCACCATGGCCCCGGCGCCCACCATCCCCCCATCAGCTGGTGAGGCTGTCTCAACCGCCAATGAGCTGCCAGCTGACACAGAGGAGGAAAAGGCAGAGAAACCCAACGAGAAGCCAGGAAGCCAGACTTCATCTCTGAGCAACCAGATTGGTGAGTCTCTTAGATTTGGTAGTAGAGGGTGTCTGAAAAGTTTCTCAGATAAACTGACAAGTACACAATGACAAAAACTGATCGTCTAAAGTGGAATTGAAACGATCTACATTGAAATTATTTTGAGTATCAAACACTGTGGTTCTGAGAAGTTAGTCTTTTGCAGAGGACGGCAGCTGCAGTTTGCTTGGATTCACAAGTAACAATGGATTTAAACTCTATGACTGAGATTAATAGCCAAAAAGAAGCATCGTAATGTCCAGTAAATCTTCTAAACTACTCCTGCACCACAGTCCACTTCAACACAGTCCATACAGTCCAGAATTCTTGCCAAAATATAGCAAAATAAACTGCTTCTGCTTGTCGCTAGGATGGGTAGCTGTTCACCTTTGTTGCATACATCAGACCGGCACATACGGGTACTTGCAAAATGTCAAGACTGCGCCCCTTTTTGGGGGATAGAAAACCAAAGAAACTCTCGTGAGATGTTTAAGGTTAGGATATGTTTTTGGCAGCGAGTCTCACATGAGTTTTTTGCAAGTTTTCGCAATTTGGGGGTTACCTTCTAGACACGACCCAGTTTCCTTTTATCACTAGCGTGGTAGGCTGTTTACCGCTATGTCTTTATCTACATTTTACCAAATTGTGGCACATATATGAGTATTTGCAAGATACTTAGCATACGGACATATTAAAGAGAGGTGGATTAGGTTGCAAGAGAGATTTGAGTAGTTTCTAAGATACTTTTTTACCTTTTGAAGCCATTGTAACTGTTGTAAATCCAAGCCAACTACAGCTATTGTCCTCTGCAAAAGTACAAACTACAAACTTTTTAAGGGCCATGTTTCAAACCATGTTTTTGGCTATAAGACAACGTGAAGACCATAAAGCTTTTCTCTCTCTTCAGACACCCTGTGTTACACTAATAACTGAGCCACCAACAGTTAATGTAACTCATATGGAATATTTTAAGAGGAAGCGTCAAACAATGGCAGCCCGCTGACTCGTTGCAGTAGATAAATATTCTCTTCCTTGCAGGTAAAGCTGAGAGACGACCAGCCAAGAAATCCATCACCGTCTCCAAAACATCAGGTGACTCCATTCTCTCTCTCATGTAAACAGTTTCCCCTGCCTGTTTTCATGTGATAGCCTCTGAACCTTATATAATGTAAGCACATATTCAGCGGTTACAAGGCTCCAAAAAGGAGACTTGAAAGAGAGGAGAGGGGGAATGTACAGTAGACTCTCTCTCTACGCTCTCTGTGTGGGCGGCCTGTAATTTGGACGTTCGTCAGACAGTCTGAGTGATGCCTCTGAAAGGCGACCTGAAAAGAGTAAAGAACACACAGGGTCTAATTGAAATACCGACACAAGCACTACGTGGCACTTTAAAACATGCAAGTGCGTGTTCACAAACGTACACAGTGTGGTTCGAATGGGACAGAAGAGTTGGGTGATGAGACGTGGATGTGTTACAGTAAAGAGAGGGACCCCATCAGAGGTAGTTAGTGAGGGCTAATGACCCCGTCATTACTGTTGCTCTCTACTCATCTCAGCTGGTTCTCACAAGCATGAAGAGACTCCAGATAAAAGATATACACTATCTCGTAAAATACAATTTGAGGTTCTTTATACGGATCAACAGGAAATAAATTAAAGAGAGCGACTAATCAGGTGTCACCTTTCTTTATATTAGGTAGAGGATTCACAGAGATGTCAAGTTCAAGTTTTAAAGTTTCATTAATTATAATATAGAAAATTAACTAGTTTTCTTTGTGACATGGAGAGCCAAAGTCTCTTCTGAAGCTGAAGCATGTTCCTGGAGTTTTCTGTCCATTTAAAGTGGGTATTTTAACTGTACTGTATAACAGAGCTGTAACCATGATTTTAGAAATCATAGGTTAAATAACTCTAAACTTATGTTATATTTTGGCGAGGAAAAACTGTCATGACGACTCTCAAAGGGTCCCTTGACCTCTGACCTCAAGATATGTGAATGAAAATGGGTTCTATGGGTACCCACAAGTCTCCCCTTTACAGACATGCCCCCTTTATGATAATCACATGCAGTTTGGGGCAAGTCATAGTCAAGTCAGCACACTGACATACGGACAACTGTTGTTGCCTGTTGGGCTGCAGTTTGCCATGTTATGATGTATATTTTTTTATGCTAAATGCAGTACCTGTGAGGGTTTCTGGACAATATTTGTCATTGTTTTGTGTTGTTAATTGATTTCCAATAATACATATATACATATATTTGCATAAAGCAGCATATTTGCCCACTCCCATGTTTATAAGAGTATTAAATACTTGACAAATCTCCCTTTAAGGTACATTTTGAACAGATAAAAAATGTGCAATCAATTGATTGACTAGTTTGTTTCTATTTTTTTTGCCTAAAAGCAGTCAAATTTAGTCAGAATCAGCCATAAAAACCCAGCACTAGTAACATGTATGTAATCACAGGATGTAAATATAAACCCTGCACAATTTCCACAAGTGGTACCAAGAACAAGAACTCTCTGACCCTGCCAGATAGTAATATTTGAACAAGATAAACGATGAGTCTTAGTCACTGAGTCATGCTAACGAAGCCAAAACAGTGTCAAACTATTTAAACATTACATAATTCCTGGAAAGGTGTAATTACTTGCAACGTCCATCACTCTGCAAACATAAAACGCCTTTCTCTTCTGACCACTCAAAGTGCTTTACACTACATGTCAGCATTCACACATTCATACACTGATGGCAGAGGCTGCCAACTTGCCCATGACGATCTAATCTAAATACTCATTCACACACCGATGGCTCACCCTTCAGGAGCAATTTGGGGTTCAGTATCTTGTTCGACATGCAGGATTGAACCGCCAATCTTCCGATTAGTGGACGACCTGCTCTACCTCCTAAGCCACAGTCGCTTAACACTGGTTTACACGGTCACATAACGTAAACATGATGCTCTCAAAAATCACTTAAATCAATCTACTTTCAGGCCTGCTTGTTATATTCCTGATTCTTGTTGCTGTATTTTTAATCTCTCTCTCTGTCTTAACCTTTAAACGACCTCAGCGGATGGCGACCCCCACTTTGTGGTGGAGTTCCCGCTCAGTAAACTGACCGTGTGCTTCAACATCAACGGTGAGCCTGGACACGTCCTGCGCCTGGTGTCAGACCACAAGTACTCCGGTAAGACTCCTCACGGCACTAAAACCCCTGACTTCACATCAAGATCTACATTATTTATGTCATGTGTCTCCAGGTGTGACAGTGAACGGGAAGCTAATTGGCGCCCCAGCTCCACCAGGCAGCCACAAGCAGCAGCGCACCTATTTCAGCACCATCACCATCGTGGTGGATCGCCCCATACGCGCGTACATCGAGGTGACGCCTAAGAAGGTCATTCTGGACGGGCTGGACAGGATGGTGCTGCCCTGCCACTCCACGGTGTCAGTGGACAGCGGCGCTCTGTCGGTGTCTATTGTGGGAAAGTCTAACGTGACGGTGACGGTGGGAGGAAACATCATGTTTGTGATCCTGCTGCATCAGTACAAGAACCCAGCCGCCTACCAGAGAGACCATCTGGGGTTCTACATCGGTGACAGCAAGGGGCTGTCGCACAACTGTCACGGCCTGCTGGGTACGTGTTAATGAGCTTTAATTATGTCCTGATTGAGGGTTGGGTAGGACGGATGAACTCCATCATTATTTGTCATACAAATATATGGTACAATATTAAAAACTGATGCGATTATAAGGGTTAAAATAGAATGAATAAACAATATATAGAGACCCAAGTTTAAACAGAAAACACATGGATGAACTGTAGGGGAAAGCAGAGAGGAACAGGTGAGTCTTAAGATTAGATTTAGATACGGAGTCTGAGGCCCTAATCTAACAGGAAGTTAAACTTTAAGGTTTTGTCCCCTGTGGAGCCTGAAGTTTCATGGAAATCTGTTATTGCTTAAGTGAGGGTGGTGCTAGAAAAAGTCAGGTCGTCATAGAAACACAAGAAATCATCCTCTGGGGATCATGAATATTCACAGTGAATTTCATGGAAATCCAACCATTTGTTTCCACTATATCCAAATCCAAATGTAAGGGTAATCTGGGCTGTAGTTACAAAGGCAAGTGGTGTCACTTAAGCCGGTTAAAGCTGCAGTGGAACCTGCCCGACTCAAACAAATGTGAGTTTCAGAGGAGAGTTTTAGTGTCTCAATGCGGTTTAGGGTGTTTTTCCTAATTGTCACATAGATCACTGCACTTGTGACAATTTGCAAGAAGACCAACAAATTAAATTAGGAGGAAAAGAGGCACACTTTGGCTCGATTTAAGTATTTAAGGATAAAGCCAGCCAAGATTTTGGTCAGTAGACCATCATTACGGTATTTGGGATTTGCCCAGATGGAGATTTAGTCACTAAAACTGTAGTATTACCCTCAAATTCTCCTTTCTTGCCATTGATGGAGTTCTGTTAAAAATGCAGAATCCTTGTATTTTTGTGAGACTTAAAGGGATAGTTCAGGTGTTTTGAAGTGGGGTTGTATGAGGTACTTATCTATAGTCAGTGTATTACCTACAGTAGATAATAGCGAAGCAATGTACTGCTGTGTTCACTGCTTTAACTTGCCGTCAGACAGCTCTTTCTGATGGAGAACTGAAGCTGTTTTATGCTCTCTTCAAAGCCACCAGACTCCATTGAGAATACAGTAATGTTACCTCGCAGAACACAGGGGTTACTGGTCTACTGCTGCCTTGATCAGTTAATTTGTTTGTGTTTTGTGTTACTTCGGTGAATCCGAACTAACCCTTTAAAACACCAAATACTCCTGTCTGTTTCTCCAAACTCCATCTTCTGACTATGGAGAAGTACCTCATACAACCCCACTTCAAAACACCCAAACCATCCCTTTAACATCAACACAAAATCAAGAGTTGCTGGCCGGCCTTCAAAGACTCATGTCAGCGACTAAAATAACCTTGATTCATTTCTCCTTTCAGGTCAGTTCCTGTATGAGGAAGTGGGAGTGGCGAAGCTTCCTGCACAAGCCGGCATGAAGCCGTCGTCCGTCCTGAAGGTGAAGGACCGCTCGGTGCCGGTGGTCCAGAAGAGCAGGAGGATCTACAGCGGGACGCAGAGCGTGGACTGCTGGTTCGCCCGCAACAACGCAGCCAAGCT
The DNA here is from genome assembly GCF_015220745.1 of Sebastes umbrosus. Lineage (NCBI taxonomy): Eukaryota > Metazoa > Chordata > Actinopteri > Perciformes > Sebastidae > Sebastes > Sebastes umbrosus. The sequence continues at coordinate 8,634,057 of NC_051291.1, forward strand.
GATAGACGGACAGTACGAGGACTATTTGATGTCACACATGTTCGACACGGGGGACTGGCCACACGGGACCAACGCAGTGTGATACCACGAACTGTAGCGGTGGCGTTTATGTGACTTAACTCATTTTACTCTGTATCCATAGCACATCCCAGCGGATCATGTTTCCAAATGACAAAACTTCACATTTCAGCTTTCTTTTTGCCTCTTTTGAATATATTTTTGTACTATTTCTAATGAAAATTAAATGTTTTTTTTTATTATATTATGTGTATTATTTTTTACAATAATTTGTAATTGTAAATAAAACAATTAAACCCACATTTTCAGGTGGTTTTCTGAGACATACATGTGGGAATGCATTTTTCTTTGCACACTAAAGATGTATGTCAACATGTTTTAAAGCTGTAAATCACACCTGGTTACCACGGAGACCAGCACCGGTAACTAACCCCTTGTCCCAGCGTCAATGACTAGATGCACACCTAACACACACATACAGCTCCATAGTGCTCCCTGTCATCAGCTGGAGGTCACAGGGCTGCTGGCCCCGCCCACACAGGTGTGCTCCGGCCAGGTCCGCGCTCCGGTTGTCTGTCATCGCCGCTGCCTCGCCCCCGCAGGAATTCAACACCAGACACCAGTTCATGTGTCAATCATCTTTATTCATAGTACAGATTAAAGACATTCGGTATAGAAGCACCGCGGCACGTTACGGCCTGCTAACGACAGGACGCGTTGTGCCTTTTTATCCACATGTTCATAAAATACACAAGATACTGGAATACAAAATAAAACACAGACGTTGATAACTGTTGACCTTTTGGCTTTTAAACCGTAAATGTTAACGGGAGAATGGAAATGTTTACCACCTGTAGTTTGGCGATGACTCTCAAAATTCTCCCATTTGCTATTTTCACTAAAAACTTCCTATTCCACTGTTGTTACCACAGATTGGACCACAAGATATATAAAGTCAAATACATATACAAATATGAACAGAATAAATAAATGTGCCAAAAGTTTAATACACAGCTGCTGAATCATCCCACTGAGAGTATTACTATGACAGAGTAGGAGGGCCATTCTTAGTGGGAAGAATCTGAGATTTTGAGAATAAAATAAGAATATTTTAAGAGAAAGAAAAGTCAGAATGTTATGAAAATAAAGTTGTAGGTTAAAAACAAAAAAAAAATGTTCTAGGGCTGTTTTTAGTGCTATCAATCGATTAAAATAGTTAATCGCAATTAATCGCAAATGAATCGCACATATGTTCAAAATGTACCTTAAAGGAAGATTTGTCAAGTATTTAATCAACTTGGTTTTGCTTTATGCAAATGTATGTATATATTTATCACTGGAAATCAATTAACAACATAAAACAATGCCAAATATTGTCCAGAAACCCTCACAGGTACTGCATTTAGCTTAAAAAATATGCTCAAATCACAACATGGCAAACTGCAGCCCAACAGGCAACAACAGCTATCAGTGTGTCAGTGTGCTGACTTGCCCCAAACTGCATGTGATTATCATAAAGTGGGCATGTCTGTAAAGGGGAGACTCGTGGGTACCCATAGAACCCATTTTCATTCACATATCTTGAGGTCAGAGGTCAAGGGACCCCTTTGAAAATGGCTATGCCAGTTTTTCCTCGCCAAAATTTAGCGTAAGTTTGGAGAGTTATTTAACCTCCTTCACGACAAGCTAGTATGACATGGTTGGTACCAATGGATTCACTAAGTTCGGTAGTTTCATATGATACCAGTATCTTCACTCTAGTTCCCAAAGCCTCCCATATAACCCTTCATGAAACCCCAACTTGTTGTTTTTACACCTCGGATTTTGTGCGGACAAAACCAACAAGATATAATATGCTAATTAAAGAGATTTAGAGATGTTAGTAGGTACATTTTGTTACTTTTGGACAGAGCCAGGCTGTTCCCCCCTGTTTCCAGTCTTTATGCTCAGCTAAGCTAAACTAACCATCTCCTGGCTGTGGCTTCATATTTAGCGTACAGACATGAGATATCATATATCATCACATTTGTTTTGTAAAATTATGACTTTATTCTTGTAATATTACAACTTTTTCTCATAAAATTGGGACTTTTTCCTCAAAATATTCTGACATTATTCTGAAAATCTCAGGTTTTTTTTGGCCCCAGTACTCCATTGTATACAACGAATATAAAAATCATTGCAGAAACATAGTGTAATCTGGTCCTTTAAACCATCACATGAAACCACTTCCTGCCCACATATATATATATATATATATATTTGTTTTTAAAAGCAGCCTGTTGCAAAGAGCTAAACACTTTCCATAGAACCACTACTTTCAACATGTTTGGTCCTTCATGACTGCAAAAAACACAAGACCATTAACCGTCTTTCAAGCTTAAAGTAAGCAGCCGGAGGGAGAAATCGCCAGAATGACTATAATTACACCTTAATTTAAAAGGTGGATTTGATTATATTTGACGGCGTATCATCTTAAAGCATTCATATATATGTATACTAGCTCCTCTTTGGAATATGATACACGATAAATGACTCTCTTTAGAGCTGCTTCATTTCCAAAAGTCCCCGCCGTGGAGAGAAGACAGATTTATTTCAGTCTTTGTCATTACCACCCGCACGTTTTACCCCGCAGGCGCTGCCCTCCTTAATAATCTCTCTCCACTTACCCTTCAGTTGTGGTTACTCTGATGTTCTCTTGCAGCAAACAGAGGCAGCAAGGTGAGAGGATAAAGAGCTTCTAATTCCCAAGATGCTATTTGATTTACGTGCATGCACGGAGTCAGTGCAGAGAGGAAAGCAGATAAGGCTGTAGTGTGAAGCTGATATTTAGACCTTTGAGGAGTTAAGGGTGCAATGTTTGTTTGCGTTTGTGATCATATTTAGGCTCTTAAGAGTGTGTTGTGTGTGCGGATAGTAGATGGACGAGTAGCTTCACCTGGGTTTACACCACCACCCAGCTGGGTCTCAGCGGTCCTCCAGAGTACAGCACATGAGGGACCGGTCCAGCATCGCTTGGGTCTTCCTCCCCCTCCGAAGCCTCGTCGGTGTCTGTATCAACCATCAGTAGCACCTGAGAGAACACAGAAGGTGTTGATGAATGTGGGCCGCAGAACAAATAAGACAAAGTAGAATCACATAGCTGCATCATTGATGAAAAAGCTGGGAAATTTCTCAGCTCTGCATTCCCAGCTTAAAGTGGAAAATATCCCGCAGCCTGGAAGACGCTCTCCTGCAGCAGCAGGGATTCAAATCCCAACGGAGCAAAATTCCCCATTTATATGATGACATTTACGGCATTATAAAACCTCCACATGTTGCTTTATGTTAGGGTTTGACATGTGGGAAAGCTGATATGAAGACCACTTTGAAGAGCGGTACAGATATTGGGATAAAGACTGTCTCTCCTAGTGTCTTTTTGTCACTACGGGCTAATCGTCTCCATGATAACCTTGATGTCACACGCAGCAACACCAGCCACAACAACAGCATTGTGACTATAGCTTTGAGTGCCACCCCCACCAAGTCCTCGTCCAAGTCAATGCCTCTCTATCCGTCGTCCTCCTCCACTCGTTCACTCCACTTTCCATAACATCAGCGCGTGGAAACCACTTCTAAATGTCACTCTTATTCCCGGGATGAAGGCTTGATTTATAGCCGCCTGGCATATGACCAGGGGAAAGGAAAGAAGAGGGGAGGGAGGGAGGGGTAAACACTCTCATCCCTCTGAACACGAGGGTCATGCACTCCGACAGTCATTTGCCCTGACGTCTATCGGTTCAATCTTTCCTGAGAGAGGGGAAAGAAAGAAGAAATGACTTCTGTGCTGTGTGGAAGCGGCAGCTATTAAAGGGATTCCCTGAACACAACAACAGGCCTGTTAAAGTTCCCCAGATAAACCAGAGCTCGATCCAAAACTCACAGGAGACGATTAAAATGTCTGATCGCGTGCGATGCGTATCACGCAACTGCCAGTTTGATTCCAGTCGAGGACTTTTGTTGCATGTCTGTCGCTTTCTTTTTTGCTTACTGTCTCTGTATTGTCAGACTGTAAGTAAATAAAGCTATAAAAAAAAAAATAATTCACCCAAACTACAAAATAAATTTGTCAAATAAGTTGTGGACACCTTTCTGACCTACACTACATGGCCAAAAGTGTGTGGATACCACAAAAATAAGGTGGGTTTTGAACAACAAATTGGGTTGGAGGCAGAAATCTGGGCAAAATAAATCCATTATTATTATACTTTTGTAATTTGGGTGGAACGGTCCTTTAACATATCACTTGAAGTGGCGCTCATAAATGTACTGTAAGTATGTTCTTATTATTACAAGATAATTATGATCAAATAATAACTCAGAAAGCAAATCATGCAAATAATTTAGCGGGGTTGTTACATCAAATTTAAACTTAAATCAGAAAGATGATTTCCATTTGTGAAATTAAAAAAATAATAAAATTTAAAAAAATTAAAATTAAAATTAAATAAATAAATAAATAAATAAATAAATAAGAAAATCAGTTTTACAGATCTGTCGATTAAATCAACTAAATCGTATGGCGTGTTAGTCGACTAGGAATTTCTTTGGTCGTGGACAGCCCTAAAAATTAAAAAAAAACTCTCTGCATGAATAATTACCACTAAGGGAGAGTGAGAAAACATGTTTTTGTGATTTGTATGAACTCATCTTTTTAATTTGCAGAACAACACACAATTCAAAAACGTCATCAAAACCATGACAACACGCTCTACTTTTAACCAAAAACTGATCTCGGGGGGCTTCAGCACTTGTGTCATGACGATGAAAAAAAATCCAAAAGCAGAAAAATTTAAATAATCTTGAAAGGAATTACAAAATTTAATATTTTTTCTCTTAAGGTGGAAAGAAACCTCCACAGAAAAACACAGTAACTAGGGAGGAGAGGGAGTCTGACTCAGTATTTCTTGGACTGGATTCTCCTGGGTTTGTTCCTCATTAGATCAAATGTAGAGAGAGAACATGTGTGTGTGCGTGTGTGTCTATGTGTGTGTCTGTGTGTGTCTACGCTATGCTTATCCCACCAAAACAACAGGTGCGGTTGACACCCAGCGTGACCGTGTGGGTGCATCAACCATCAACGCCCATTTTCACACACATTAAAGTCTTAAAGATATTAAACTGTCACATTCTTGTTTGGGAACGGGCTTCAGGGAACATCAAAAGTAATCCCTTTAAAAGGCCCGAGAGCAGATGGGTCCTTCTGATATCTCTAAGTGGTCTGGTGAGAACGCATTTTACAAAGACATGGAAACAGAAATCAGGGGGAAAGTTCTGTTAAATGTTTTGAACGTGATCCTCTTGTTTGTATCAATTCCTGATTACAGATCCAATGAACTTGAACGGAGATGATCTCCAGAACGAAGCAGCTGGTTTAATCACGTCAGTGACTAAAAATGATAACCGGCTGTTAACCAGAGCTCACGTTGCTCTCTGCTCCTGTTGGTGGATTTATTAAAGTTTTTCTCACCCGTGACTCCTCGCTGTTCGCCCAGGGCAGCGAGTCGGCCTTCTTCACCGAGCTGTCGCAGGAGTCGTCCAGGCTCTTCATCGTCTTGTACTTCCTCATCATCAGGCTGTCGACCACCCAGAACATGATGGACTGTGGGAGGAGCCATAGAGACCAGACTGGGGTTACTAAAGACTAAACTCACTTCTTATTAAAAGACCTTAATGGGTACTCCTGTCAGTTTCTCCAAACTGGGGACGTACCGATCGTCATCTACTGTAGATAATACACTGACTATGGATAAGTACCTCATACAACCCCACTTCAAAACACTAAAACTATCCCTTCAACACAAGGTAATGTGGCAACTAGATGATGAAAGTGCTGCTCACGTTCACTATGAAGGGCACGATGAGCATGACCAGCACCAGCTCCACTTGAGGGTTCGCAATGTAGCTCAGCAGCACCTCCTGCAACTGGAACAGAGGACAGGAAAGTTTAACACACTGACATCAGGACAAACAAAAAGCTGTTACTTGGTTTCAATAAAGAGCTTTTGAGAACCACCATCTAAAGGTGGTTATAAAACTTGATAAACCACTGAATTCCTCTAATTCTATGGTGATGTTTGGTATAAAAATGATCAGTAGTAATATAATGATAGTTTGTGTATTTATGTATTGATATGGACCAATTTCCTCCCTATACTTTAACACTATCCAAGCGGAAAAACATGTATTTTTAGAATATACTGTATATTCTGTTTAGCCTTTCATACCGATTTATTAAAATATTACACTTGTATATGTTTTGTGTACAGCATGTATAACATATATGCATGCGTTTATTATATTTTATTTACTCTGGTCTATAACATTTTCAGATTATCTTTTTTTGTATCTATATACTATATAATTATAAGTGTAACATGTTTATAAAAAGGCTATAAATTGCTATTGTGGTTGATTTGTATTAAACTCAGCTCACTTTATTTAAAGCCATGGGTCCATATTGAAACAGATCAAATTTACAAACAAACAAAACATTATCAATGTTGCAATAGAATTAAATCTGAATGAAATGGGCCATAATCATGTAAAACAAATACAAATAGACAGACCGAAGCACAGAGAGACTTGATTCTAAACTGCACCAGAATAAACTGTGTTACTGCTAATATTTATAATCACAGTTTATAAAAGAAAGAGCACAGAGACCATCTCTAAACAAAGGAAGTAGGGTCTCCAGAGCTTTACAAAACTCCTTCTATTGGGAAATGGATAATTAAATAATAAACATATAACCCGCTTTTTCATTCCTTAGAAGGGCATCTGTTGCCATCACAAAGGCTAATTTGATTAAATAAATATGACCCCCAATGTCATGCAAACAAACCGTCCTTCAAATACATGAACACTGCCTCTATGTTTCCATTAAAATCAAAAAACAAGTCATTTTTATCCTCAACTTGTTTATTCTCTCTCGAGTCTTGATGGCTTTTAAATGCTGCCAGAGAATTTCAAACGCCAAAATAGAAATGAGAGAAGTTTGTTAAAATGTGCAGATTTTATCATGGAGTCTGGTTGACCTGGCTAAGATCAGTTTGGGATGTACATTTTTGTTTCTGTTTGACACAATAAAAAAAAGTGAAAAACCTGGTTTCAGTTTAAGTAAAGTGGGATTCATGTCAGATGATACCGTCACATGACACCATCTTTCCCATAAGACCTGAGAGCACCACAAGTAGCTATAAGATCTCCTTACTTTGGACCATCCGGGGACGAGCAGCACAAGGCTGATCACACCTTTCTCCAGCACCATGATGAGCAGGTAGATGCCACACTGACCGAGCCACGCTGCTGCCTGGGGAGGGTCACCTGGAGGAGAAGAGGTTGACACACATCAGTAAAGTGGCCATCACATATAAACACTTCATTATAGCCAGTCTTCACGTGCTTTCTAAATCAAAAGCAGGACTAAAAGAATGCAAGTAGTTTTCTATTTTACCCAAATTAAAAAAGATTATATTCTTTATTTCAATTAAAAGTACTTATTTTGGGCCCACCAGAATTTCTTTTTATTTCATTCATTCATTTATTTATTTTGATGGAAAAAAAAACATATATTTATTATTTCATTTATTATATTATTTACTTTGGCCCCCCCAGAATTATTTTTTATTTAATTTGATTTATTTTGATGAAAAAAGAAAACATATATTTCTTATTTAATGTGATTATATTATTCACTTTGGCCCACTGTAATTATTTTTTTTATTTAATTTTATTTATTTTGATGAACATTTTTATTTTATTTTATTATATCATTTATTTTGTTCCACCAGATTTTTTTTCTTATTATTTAATTTTATTTATTACAATTTTTAGCACCTGTATTTCTTAAATTCGTTGCGCAATGCAAAATTTGTTGTAGTAAATATGTGCAGGACACATTCAGAATAAGTCAGGGTTGATTTCATCAATTTGTTTGACTAATGTCAACTTGCAAAGAAACAACCCTTTAGCTTTGACATATTTCCAATGTAAACACGCTACATTTTACAACTACTTTAAACTACTACGTCCAAGATCAAGAATGTATTTTCATGCTCCATGTCAATAAAAATCTTAGAAACTGTTCTGCATCTTGAGTAGGATATAAAAGGTCTGTTACACAAGTAGACACAAAGGGGGACAGGTCTGTCATTAAGACAGGAAGAAGGGAGAAGAAAGTATGGTAGGAAATCTCTGTTAATTACTTCAGCTAAACAGATATCATGTATTCATTTTCTTGTAAGAGTGATCAACCTCATGAACCTGTGCCTGTTATGATGACTGTGTAAATATAGACATGTCAGGCCATCCTGACCTTGAATAAATACAAGCGTGTGAGACCTGGCACTGGTGACGGGAGACGTGACACTGGTGATAAACAAGTAATCAATAATGGGATTATCAAGATCAGGAGGTGGCGCTCAGGGTTGCTGTAACTTCTTCAAGCTCCTATGAAACTGTGTATACATCTGCTGTAAACATGTGCTGTGACAGACTAAATACTGGTCTTTGTTACTTTAATAAAGACTTCACTTCCTACTGTTTGCTACCACAAAAGAGACAGACAGAGAGAAAGGGGAAATAGAGGAAAGAAATAAACCACTGATCATATATAAACTTGATCATTAAAGAGGAGTGAGATGGAAACCTAATCAGCCTCACAAGTTGTTTCAAGGAAATTTTCCATCACACAAGGAAGGAAGGAAAAACTACAGTATGTGAGTGAGTGTAATAACTGGCGTGGAGTTAATCCCCCTCTGAAGCCACCAGTGGGAATGTTTTCCAGACTGGGTTGCAGCTGGAGATGCTGGCTCTCCTCCCTGTCTACCTCCAGTGGGTCTGCAGCGCCCTCTGGTGGCGGAAAACCACGGCTGCAAGCTAGTGTAATTTTCCTAAAAATAACTCCTCTGTCATTTTAGAAACAAAAAGGTGAAAGAAAAGAGATTTTCCACTCACCATATTCTCCAAACATGAGCAGCGTCCACTGCTTGTACTCAACTAGTCTGGACACCAACTTCACAGCCAGCCAGATGAGCAGCATCCCCAACGTGGCATCCAGCAGGAAGTTCATCAGATACCTTTGGTAAAAAAATTAGAAATCACATTCTCAGTGAGAGAGAGCCCTGACAGTCGGACCGTCTTGTTTGTGCTGATCAATAACTCACAGGGAGCACGGGTCCTGTTCGGTGAGCGTGGACAGGAAGACGTTGGCAAAGTGGATGAAAAGAGCACCGATGGCCTGCTTGGATGTGTCGAAAAACCTGGGAAAAAAAACATTTTTGATGAATTCGATTTCTTTATTCTATTGTGTTGCATGTTTAAAAAATGTATTCTAAACATTTTAATGTCAAGAAACCCCAATATTATATTCAGACTAGACAGCAGGAGGAGAAATGTGAAGCTTTTTATTGTCCAGGTTGGTTCATTTGATCAATCCCTGAGAGAAATTACAGTTCAACCAACATTTTCTTTAATAAAAGTAAAGAACAGTGACTGTCCAGCTTACTTTGAAAGGATGTCCTCGGTATAAGATCTGGAAAATATCCGAGGCACTCTGATTGTGAATTAAAAATCCTTTATTCAGACATGGATAACACCCACTAACGTGTCAGTCAAGTCTTCATCAGGGTGTGTAGTTTGGTGAGAACAGGTGTTCAAAATTAAAATCTGATCAAGGGGTCATGGGACCTGAGTCACATGACATGAGAATACTACCCACTTTAAACAATGATAATAGACCTATCAAAATATATGTATAAAGTGTGAAAAGACAAATAATATGCTGATATAAATTATAATGCTCCCCCAAAAAATTAAAATACTACTACTACTACTACTAATAATAATATATAAAAAATATAAAAATAAATAAATATGAAAATTAAAAAAATAATAATAAATAAAAATAATAATAATAATATATAAAAAAAAATTAAAATAAATATCATAATAAAAAAATAAAAAAATAAATAAATAGTGTTTTTTTAGTATAAAGTTTGACAGGGAACACTGTGTTGCTATACTATACTTTAATGTATACATTATATCGTTTTGAACTGCATGTTTTCAAGCCCTTTGCAGTTCCCTCCGGTTTCTGTTTACCATCATTACTTTTTCCCCCTAACATCGGTCGCTAAGACTTTGGACAAGTACTACCTAAGTCACACTGTTGAGCCCCACGCTGTTGCTCTCAGTTTATACCCTTGGTTATATATTACTTTTGTCTGTATTCATTCATTTGCGTCACATTTCCTTTCATTTTATTTATTTTTTTATTATTTTTGTATTACTTTTTTAAATAACTTTTTTATATTTGTATATATTATATATTCCATCATTATTTTTGTGAGCATTATAATTTATATTAGCACATTTGTCTTTTAACACTTTATACAGTACATATACATATATTTTGATATGTCCATTGTCATTTTATTGTGTCAAGTGGGTACCCCCCTGATGTTTGAATAAAGGATTTTAAATTCACAATCAGAGTGCCTATACCAAGGACTTCCTTTCAAAGTAAGCTGGTCAGTCACTGTTCTTCATTTTTATTTGACTACTTGCCCCATCCTTGAAGAGCACCTGTTTTTTTACTTCATTTTCAACACCAACTTTCCTGACCCAGTGCAGCAATTTTTCATTTTCTTGACTTTAATAGACTTTACTCATCTATGCAAGCGTGTCAAATGTAAGAATATAGGACATGATAACGAAGAAGAAACATTTCTGACCAGATCCTCCACGGTCGTCTGATCCCTACAGGCTCCCGGAACCTCTTCACTGCAAACAAACAAAAAAAGAAAGTCAATCAGTTAATCAATATCGTTCCCACTGGACTTGTGTTTATCCTGTAAAACCTCAACATGTAACACAGTTTCTTTGACCTCTGCCATGAGCCTCATCTCTCTCTACAGGGTTGAAGGGCAGAGGGTGAGTGAGGACAGATGAAACACAGACATTCACATATCATCCTTTTCTTTTTTCTTTTGCATGCTGCCACAACGCTTCGTTCCTCCCCACCGGGCTCAGGGTAAACAGACGCTCACTGTTCCTCTATCTCGCCATCTAACAAGGTCAGAGAATGTGACTCGGCATGTAAACACATGAGCGAGGCTTCCTGCAGACGTGTTTGACATCTGTAATCTCCTAATAGCAGCGTTTTTTAGAGCAGAGTGTAATTATTCACAAGTTGTATTCACATTTATTCATATCGGATTGGTGCGCTGTATCAGCCGATACCCAAAGTCCAGGTATCGCTAACTGAAAAAGTCAGATCGGTGCATCCCTTAAAAACAGGCATTGCATCAACCAGACATTCAACTGAAAAGTCTCACAGTCTGTTGGCTAACAAACCTTTCTCTCTTCACAAAAATGCTCAAATCTAACTGGTTTTAAATTCAGAGTTTTGCATTAAAGAGCTGCGGTAGCTCTACTGGAGGTTCAGGATTATGTGAGTGCAGCAACAATGACGAGTCAATGGAAGGAAACTCACAGAAATAGCTTTGAGGAAGAGCACTCTAAACACAGATCGGTGAAGGGATGCATGACGCAGGCTCGGCTGTGACTTGGCATACGGCCACCGTGATCATAGCTGAAGGGCTCTTAATGCTCCGCCGCACACAAATAATGTGGTATAAATATTAACAGATGCATGTGCTTTGACCAAGAACGACACTTGTGAGCATGCTGAGAACAGGAAAGGAAAAAAAAACGTGAGCGAGAGAGAGAGAAGGGGGGGTATTGATTTCTCTACTAATAAGTAACTGAGTGGAGGTTAGAGCTCATTGATCTCACTCACCCTCAAGGCTTGGTCTAATTCTGCAACACTTCACTGCTCTCAACACGGCTGCATTGACCTTTTAAAACCAAACTCTAATTATTAGATCATAAGCCGACACACTCGTGGAATAAGTGATGCTACACAGGATGCACAGGCTTTTAGATTTATCTCATTTCCATGTTTCTCATATGTCCATCATTGGACATATGAGGTTGTGTGCTCATGCATTAAAAATGAGATGTTACTAAGTGTTCCTACTTGACTCAGTATCAATCCCACCTTTCAGCTGCGGACGTATTAAACGTTGCCTGTGGTGCCAAACTGGTAATGCCCGGCATTCTCCGAGTCAGCTGCCACAGAATCACAAGTTATTTAGCAGTCAATAATAGCCATTGTTCGGCGTAATAATCTGGCTGTGAAGGAGCATCTTGTTTTGCTGTTAAGGCAGCGACCCAAAAACACTGAGAAAGTGACTGAAGCTCTGATATATTTCACTTAAAACTGCCTATACTCTGTGATACTAGTTATATATCACAATTAAAAACAGATATTAACTCTGAAGTTCTTTAAATCAATCATAACAGAAGTCAGTGTTATGTTTTCTCAATATTAAATTTCACTTAACAAACATACAGATAATGTATCTGTATGCTGTTGGCAGGTGTTTTGGTTATTAATGGGCAGCAACAACAAAGCCATGGATCCAAAATCTGCCATTCTGCCACAGGGAGAGATCATGACGACACTTCCCTTAAAAACCTCGCAATTTGTGCTGCTGCTTTGCTTATAGGCACACAAACCAGTGTGGTAGGTATACCTTATTTTGTATGGTTAATTTGGGTCTTAAAGGCAAATTCGGTGTATAGATATGACACAAACCGTGCGTAATTTTCCTACAATATGCACTTAAAGAAAGGATTCACATAGATTGCTGCCACTCATAGCAACCGTCTTATTTAATGGATGTGGAACATGTTTGTGGTGGCAATTAATTAACAAAAAAGCTGAAATTCCTTCATAATGTGTTATGTTTACAGCACCTACCCAGACAACATTTGTATGTGGGGCCCATGTAGGTAGTAAATGGGCTGAAAAATGGGCCCTATATGGGATTGTCCATGGGTTCCATAATGGCCCCATGCCTATTGCCCTTGTGGGTTTCATGCAGGAGTACACTGGGTGTTATATCGGCCCAATCTGGGCAACATAAACCAAAACCCATCTCGGCCCCAGAATTAAGTTCTATGTGGGAACTACATGGGGACTACATGGCCTGAAATATGGGTTGTAAGTGGGTTTGTCCACAGTTTCCATGTTGGCTCCATGCACTAATTTCCCATTAGTGACCCAACTAGGACCCACACAGGTAGCCCACATGGGGTGGGACCAACTTAGTTGACCCAAGTGGGCGCCATTTGTGTTGCCCATTCTGAGCCAATGCACTAATTACCCATTAGTGACCCACCTAGAACCCACTTGGGTAGACCTACTTAGTTGACCCAAGTGGGCCCCAGATAAGATACCCATTTTGGTGCCCATACCCACTTAGTACCCAGGTACCCCCAGCATAACCCATGTGGGGCCCACATAACCATGTTGGCTGGATATAATGCATGCCGAATTTAATAGAGCTCCCTTATTAGCCAAATAATGTTTAATGAGTTTAATTCAAGTGTGCATTTTTGTCAAAAAAGCAAGGAAATATTAAATTTGCATATTTTTCAATGGAATTTGGTGCAGCTCTAATGAGGCAATCAAACGTCAACAACACGCCACGTGGACTAGTGTAAACCTTTTAAAAGCCAGTTTTCTGCAACTTTGTGTTTGTGTGCATCCTCTCACTGGTAAACACTAAAGAGGTGTTGAGTTATATTGAAGTTTTAAGCCCAGATATTGAGTTATATTGCAGTTTTAAGAGCAGATACTCACACATTAGTGTGCTGAAGGCAACGACAGCCAGCAGTCCCTGGATCAGGACGCCGAACCGGTCCGTCAGAGCTCCGTTATCACAGCCTTGAGGACTCGCCTTGTTGATATCAGACATGTTACTGACTTCAACAACACCATCACTGTCCAGGAATCTCTTCACCAAGAAGACCCCGCTGTATCCGTACATGTCCATGTTGATAAAAACAACAACAATAGAGACAAAAGGAGATCCTCCCTTAAGAAGGAGCTTAACCTTTCTTTCTTTTACTCCAGAAAAAAATCAATTTCCAGCTTTCAATTCAAGGTAAAGTTCTCCCTCAGTGTTCCCAGAGGCTGATGCTACATCTCGTGATGCAAAAACATAACAATTGAATCGATTATCTGACTCACATCCATGTTTTTATGGCAACGAAAAAAACACCTGTCAAGCTGCTAGAGGTTAGACCATAGCTTCCGGTTGAAAAAGGTGATTTCAAAATAAAAGGCATCCCTGTTTCAGAAAAACAAAAGAGGCTACAAACTGAGTTGCTGTTCCTCAATGTGTCCTACAAATGTCACATATTATAATTTCAGCTTTTGTATTAAAGCAACCTTAAAGGTCCCATATTGTAAAAAGTGAGATTTCCATGTCTTTTATATTATAAAGCAGGTTTAAGTGATATATAATCAGGAAGGCCAGCTCTGTCCTGGGATGCCCCCTGGACCCAGTGGAGGTGGTGGGAGAGAGGAGGATGATGGCTAAGCTGTCATCCATGATGGAGAATGACTCCCAACCCATGCAGGACACCATCTCAGCACTAGAGAGCTCCTTCAGCAACAGGCTGCTCCACCCAAAGTGTGTGAAAGAGCACTATCACAGGTCCTTCCTTCCTGCAGCTGTCAGACTACACAACCAGCACTGCTCCCAATAGACCACTACACACCAAAAAACAATAACCTGATATTTTCAAGTGGAATTTCATTCATTCTCACTGTGCAATATCATTTTCCACTTGTGCAATTTTGTTAATAGTCTGTTTATAGTCAATACTGTATATACCGATCCTGTTTTATATTTCCTTCTATTTAAATGGTTCATATTTTGTTACACTTTGTTTAGCTCTTTTTTTACTGTGTTAGCTGATGCATCTTATTTTTTGCACTATCCCCTTTGCTGCTGTACACTGCAAATTTCCCCACTGCGGGACTAATAAAGGAATATCTTATCTTATCTTATATTATCTTATTTTAAATGTTAACAATTTTAATTTAATTTGGCGAGGTCTCTCTTCATGCAAAGAGATCTATCAGGATGCTTGGGCTACTTGTGGCGTGCTCAAAGTTTATTTTATTTCATTTTATTGGTAGTAAATAGTTCAAATTGAATATAAAATAATAATAACAGACAGATAATAAATAACATAGGCCTACAGGGTCAGTTATAACAATTATAGGCAGATAGAGGGTGATTATTGAAAATGGTCTTGAATATACAGATGACAACAGCCTATATATTTTTTTCATTTTTGGGTGACGCAGCAAATGCAGTCTTCCCTAAATATGTTGGGGTATCTTAATTGAAAGTCTACTTGTATAAAATATCTGTTATCTGTTAATTATCACAGATCACAAGACATACTTGCTGTCTGTCCCTAACGCACATCTTAGCGCAAATATTTGTACATATTTCTTATATTCTCATTTATTTATTTTTTATTCTAAAAAACAAATTTGATCAACCCAATCAACCTCCGACAAGCTGCAGTTATTCCTATTCTTTTGTTCCCTTCTTGACTGTATTTTCCACTTTTTTTTATTTTGAAGTAAATTGTACCTAACTTCCTGTTGTGGTTGGTTTACATTGACTCAGCTCTGTGCAGCAGAATTCCTTGAATGTGCGCGCTCAGTGTGTTTGTGTCAATGGATCGTGCGCGCATGCACGAGCAAAATCTCTGCCTCACGTGAAGATGTAGTAAAGGATATATATTTTAAGTTCAATGTCCATCAGGTATAGCCTGCTCTATATTTATGAATAATCATGAGAGGGTGCAGTTATGGGATTCCAAATGACAAAATTATCTGTTTGCCAATTGAGAGACTTAGAGAGGATTAGCCTCTATATAACTGTAGCCTTACAGGTAGGAACAGAGCCAACATAGAGGCTTACAGTATCCAACTCAGCATTAGGGATATCATCGGTTGTACAAAATGCTCTGATTTGTCAGAATAAGAAATAGTTGATATTAAAAACGTGGGTGAGTTGAGACATGAACACAATCTGAGAAGAGTGAAGAGTTATACCCTGTACTATATTCATTTTTAACAGTCTCTTCTGCAAATATATAATAGTCATGTATCTCAGCTGTTACTCTGCACTATATTCAGTTTTAACAGTTTTCTTCATCTCCTTGTATTTTTATATCTGGTATATTTTTTTGTACTTTGTACTACTAACTTTTTTACTGCCTTTTTACTAATATGTTTTGCACTATGGAACTGTGATGCTGGAAACTTGAATTTCCCTCGGGATCAATAAAGTTACCATCCATCCATCCATCCATCCATCCATCTATCCATCTATCTATCTATCTATCTATCTATCTATCTATCTATCTATCTACCTATCTATCCATCCATCTACCTATCTATCTATCTATCCATCTATCAGCTGTAAGTAGCAATCTCAGTAGAAATGGCCAATTTCTGAATGGAGTTTGGCTGTAAGTGCTTGAAGTGCTGAACTGACACACCTACTTTTCAACACTGAACATATTGTATATTGCCTATTTTTGCATGGGGGTCTATAATTCCACCAGGTTTGGTTGGAGATTTTGGATTCGAGCATGAATAAATAACCTAAATAAATAAATTATTTGACTACAAATACCCACATAAAGGACTCAGACTGAGAAGTTCATTGAAGCTCCAGAAGATGTTTAACCTGTTTCCTGCAACCAGAGACTCGTTTATGAGTGTATAGCCAAAACAAAAAAAACAGTCCTCTGCTGTCTCATGGCTGCGGGCTCATGCACAAGTGCGCGCCTGTGTGCGTAAAACGAGGGGGGTTAATCCTTTGTCGTGCGCGCTTTGGAAAAGCCTCTTCTTTGGCAGATTAATGGAGCAGGGCGCACGCTCCAACCATCTGTTCCTCTAGAGGCATCACACCGGTGGCACGAGCGCCTCTTCTTCTCCTGTCTTCATCACTCCTTTGTGTGTCTTTAACTGAAATAGACCCCAACAGTTATAGTTTGTAGTTATAAACAAATTGCTGCCCTTATTTTGTAGCCTAATATGATGACTTTCCCCCTTAAACCTTTTTCGGATTCTGGTCCCTTAAAATTAAGCAAATTTCTAGAGTGATTTATCCTTCTAAGATAGTTCAATTTGAAGGTCTTGAAGGTATCCAGTATTTTCACATTAAAAGCGCAAGAAATTTGACAATTGCAATTTGACAATTGCTGCACTTATTTTGTAGCCTTATATGATGACTTCCCTCCTTAAACCTTTTTTCAGCTTCTCGTCACTTAAAATTTAGCAAATTTCTAGAGTGATTTATCCTTCTAAGATAGTTTAATTTGAAGGTCTTGAAGGTATCCAGTATTTTCACATTAAAAGCGCAAGAAATTTGACAATTGCTGCACTTATTTTGAAGCCTAATGATGATGACTTTCCTCCTTAAACCTTTTTTCGGCTTCTGGTCCCCTTAAAATGAAGCAAATTTCTAGAGTGATTTATCTTTCTAAGACGGTTTAATTTGAAAGTCTTGAAGGTATCCAGTATTTCACATTAAAAGATTAAGAAATTTGACAATTGCTCCACTTATTTTGTAGCCTAATATGATGACTTTCCTCCTTAAACCTTTTTTGGCTTCTGGTTCCTTAAAATTAAGCAAATTTCTAGAGTGATTTATCCTTCTAAGATAGTTTAATTTGAAGGTCTTGAAGGTATCCAGTATTTTCACATTAAAAGCACAAGAAATTTGACAAAAGCTTGAAAATGTAAAAACAATTTTGCGGGAAAGAACTATTATTTTTGTCTCTATCATCTATTTACTGAATGTCTTAAAAACACAAAATAATCAGAAATACCTTGCAGAGATCTCTGTAATTTGATATCTCGCACATACTTTTATGTTACTCTTATATGGATCTTATTTATTTTGAAAAGCTGTTTCAGGCTTTCCATTTTAAAGATGTACTTTGCAAAACATCCATGTCTCTTTATTGACTCTGACAGTAATGAAATATCTTATTTTATCTACGTCTATGTCATTTCCAACGAGTAAAATCAAGCCAGACAGACAAAAAATAGGCAAAACTAAATATGCAACACGTTGTTTTTCTTGGAAATATGCATATATAACTTATTCATATGCTTCCCAGTGTGTCACATATTGCATTATCATAAACCTGGCTGGGTATGAGGGTGAAAGTCAGGAGATTTTGGTGATTTTTTCAGGGGATTCCCAGCAAAATATGCAGTGTAACAAACACGCTCAAAGGTCAAACGGACAATAGACCTTTGACTTTTATTCTGCCACACATGCTGTTTCGCAAATGTCAAGAGTGAACTGCCATGCTTAAAGAGGAACATGCTACTTTAATTTCACTGAAGCCTAATTTAGAAATTGCCCCAACAAACATCGTGTGATACGGGCAGTAATCAGTTTCACTTTCTGAGAGTTCAGTGCCAAAAAACTTCCCCCATGTGTCATATCTCCCTGTGACCAGCTTCTACTGGCTGCGGTGTTAATATGTCTGTTTATGGAAATATGTGGCAACCTTTGAACCAGAGGCATGCCCATTAAACGTGGTGCAATGCGCTCCTACCACTAGAGGATACTGTTGACTCTGATAAGACATGATGGCCACATTATAACAACAAAACCTCAGGGTATTTCTCAAGAACTGTTTGGAGATAAGTGATTGCCAAAACTAAAAAACATGAAGTGGTCAAAAGAGAAAATGGTTATAAGATAAATTTCAGGCTGATTCATGATCAGAAGATAAGGGGAAAGTTGTTGCTGCTATAGTCATGTATATATTTCCTTAAAATATTATTAATTTATTGTTCTTTTGATGATTATAGGGGGAAATGGAGCGGAATGAAGTTGTCAAAAGAGCAAATAGTTATAAGAGATCATAATTTACTGACTGATTACTGCACAGAAGATGAAGGGAAAGTTGTATTGCTGCTATTCAGCTATATTTTCTTAAAATATTACTTTTATTGTTGTTTTGATGGTTATGGAGGAAAATTGAGCAGAATGAAGTTGTCAAAAGAGAAAATAGTTATGAGAGATCATAAATTACTGGCTGATTAATGCACAGAAGATGAAGTGAAAGTTGTGTTGCTGCTATAGCTCTATATATTTCCTAAAAATTGTTATTCTTTTATCGTTGTTTTGATCATTATATGGGTCATAGTTTTTCTTCCTGTTAACAAAATGAATAAAATGTGCAATATCAACATGTCATGTTCATATGTGCAATAAAGCTAACCCCAAAACTCATTTTTTTATATCTTGTTTTTTACGGTTTACTTACTTACTATATATTTATTGTTCATTTGCTTATTTATCAGCTTTTGTTTTTTTACTGATGTAATCCTGCAAATTCCCCCACTGTGGGACTAATAAAGGATTGTCTTATCTTATCAGAATCAGAATCAGAATCGTGTTTATTGCCAGGTGTAAGAGGTATACACTAGGAATCTGCTTTGGTTTTGTTGGTGCAAGTTAAACAGTATAATAACAAAAGCACGTTAGAATAAAATAAGAATAAAGAAATTGAATTTCTACCAATATACAATATACAAAATAAGCTATAAACAAAAAATAAACATGATATAAACAGATAGTGCAAATATTGCCAGAGTGCAATTATTATTTGCAGTTATTTTATGTAATAAAACTGTAAAGAAATAGTGGTTATTGGAGCAAATAATTGCCTGTAAACACTAAAAACATGATTTTTTTTTTTAGAAATATGTAGTTTGCTGCTGCACTATGAAGGAGTTGGCTTTGGGAAATATCTGTTTTTGTTTTTTACTGATGTAATTATGCCAATTTCCACACTGTGGGACTAATAAAGGATTACCTTATTTTCTGTAATAAAACTGTATAATTAAAGAAATAGTGGTTATTGGATCAAAGAATTGCCTGTAAACACTAACAAAAATGACAGATTCAATTGATTAATTGTTATATATTGAAGTTGTTAGGTTACATTAAAATAAGCTTTTAATAAAAAAAATGAAAAATAATATAATAATATAATAATACATTTTATTTATATAGCACTTTTCTGGATACTCAAAGACACTTTACACAGATAAAATGATCATAAAAACAAGGACATTATAAAAATATTATAAAAATAGTTCAATATTTCATCATGTAACACTCAGTTTTCACGTTGTTTGTTGACAGCTGAACTTCAGTTCCCTTTTCTTTTTTTTTTTAGAAATATGTAGTTTGCTGCTGCACTATGAAGGAGTTGGCTTTGGAAAAATATCTGTAGATGTTTTTTTTGGACATGCGCAGATGGGAGATGCCATATTGTAACAGGGGCAGCAGCAGCAGCAGCAGCAGCTGAAAGACGTCGCTCGCGTTGCTGAGCTTCGCTGGACGAGGAGAGAGAGAAAACACACACACACACAGAGAGAGAGAGAGAGAGGGTCCTCGAGAAGGAGAGGAGGCGACACACACGCAGAAAACTTGGACAGGTAAGACAGGACAGGTGACGCTCCGATATGGTGCGTCTGCTGCGTAATTGTTGTGTCGACGGAATAAACACTAGGAGACTTATTTCTCTCCACCATGAAGTGCTCCTGAGGCTGTTTCTGTAGAGAAACGAGAAAATAGTTGTCCAAAGTGTCCTCTATAATTTACAGCACGTCATGTTATTTTTTGGGGGAATGAATTTGAATATTACGCACTGGTTTGTTATTCTAATGTGTTTATTTCTCTTTGATGCGCAAGTTGTTTTCACACATTTAACGTCAGAATTTGGAGCAGTCGTGCACTCACATGTGAGTCATTTGGTGTTTGTTTTTTTGGTCAGCCTTTTAGGTGCGTAAAAAGCCATCGGAAAACACCGGACACTAGCCAAAAAATGTCAAAAGCACTCTCAAAACATGGCGGGTTATGTATGGTGCTTCCAAGAGAGAGACTGAGAGAGAGAGAGAAAGAGAAACTGCGCCTTAAAATCTTTGAACGAGGAAAAAATAAAACCCCTGCAGCTAACGAGCCCGGTTCGGTTTCTTTTGATGGACACACACGAGGTTTAATCAATTAAATTCAAAGTGAGCATTTAGTGATTCCGTGGGAGTTTTTTTCCGATGCAGTTTTGAGTGTGCAAAGTACATGAGCGGAGTGGCAGAAACAGCCTGCTGCCTGCTGCTGCTCGGCTACACCCTCATCTTCCTCATGTGCACTCAACGTTTCCTCTTTCACTTTTATCCTCAAATGCTCAGGCGACACTGTCTGTTTTCTACAGCACATTATAACACATTAATATCGAGTGTACATCTTACATTAATATGTTGATGATTGCACAGTGGGGAAAGTTGTTTTGCTGCTATAGTCAGCTTTATTTTTCTTAAAATATTACCACTTTTATTGTTGTTTTGATGGTTATAGGGGGAAATGGAGCAGAATGAAGTGGTCAAAAGAGCAAATAGTTATAAGAGATCATAGTTTACTGGCTGATTAATGCACAGAAGATGAGGGGAAAGTTGTATTGCTGCTATATTTCATTATATTTTCTTAAAATATTACCACTTTTATTGTTATACACCTTATAATAACAAAACCTCAGGAGCTGTTTGGAGATAAGTGATTGCCAAAACTAAAAAAAATGAAGTGGTCAAAAGAGAAAATGGTTATGAGATCAATTTCAGGGTGATTCATGATCAGAAGATGAGGGAAAAGTTGTATTGCTGCTATAGTCATGTATATATTTCCTTAAATTTCCTTTGTTTTGATGATTATAGGGGGAAATGGAGCAGAATGAAGTGGTCAAAAGAGCAAATATACTTCTTGTTGTTCCAAAGATATTTTTTTTCCAAGCATAGCTTGTAGATAAATAAAACATGACCCCCAAAAAAGAGCACTTTTAAGAGGAATAACTAAAAATGTGTCCATAAAGGTAAAAACATATAGGATCTATTTTGGGAGAGATATCAATATTATAAATTATTGATTGTTTTGGACTGTTTTTTGCTTTAACCAGCCATTTGTTTATCATTTATCTGTTCTTGATGAAGCCACTGTGTGTTAATCTGCTTGAATGTTTCCTCACAAAGACAATCAGTTAAAGAAGAGAGGAGGAAAGATAGAGAGACAAGAGGAGAGGAGAGGAGAGGAGGTCACTTTACAGGAAATAATGAGGTCAGGATCACTTCTTTCTTTATTTCTCTTTCTTTCATTTCTTTCTGTCTCTTTCTGTCTTTCTTTCTCTTTCTGACTGTCTTTCTTTCTCCTTCAGTCTTCCTTTCTTCATGTCTCTTTCTTTCTTTCTTTCTATCTCTCTTTTTTCCTCTTCCTTTATTTCTTTCTTTTTCTTTATTTCTGTCTTTCTTTTCTTTCTGTCTTTCTTTCTTTCTGTCTCTTTCTGTCTTTCTTTCTGTCTTCCTTTCTGTCTTTCTTTCCTTCTCTTTCTTTCTTTCTTTCCTTTTTCTTTCTGTCTTTCTTTCTCTTTCGTCTGTCTTTCTTTCTCCTTCAGTCTTCCTTTCTTCATGTCTTTCTTTCTGTCTTTCTTTCCTTCTCTTTCTCTTTCTATCGCTCTCTTTTTTCCTGTCTTTCTCTTCCTTTCTTTCTGTCTTTCTGTCTCTTTCTTTCTGTCTTCCTTTCTGTCTTTCTTTCCTTCTCTTTCTCTTTCTTCCTGTCTTTCTATCTTTCTCTTTTTTCCTGTCTTTCTCTTCCTTTCTTTCTGTCTTTCTTTCCTTCTCTTTCTTCCTGTCTTTCTATCTCTCTCTTTTTCCTGTCTTTCTCTTCCTTTCTTTCTGTCTTTCTTTCCTTCTCTTTCTCTTTCTTTCTTTCTTTCTATCTCTCTCTTTTTTCCTGTCTTTCTCTTCCTTTCTTTCTGTCTTTCTGTCTCTTTCTTTCTGTCTTCCTTTCTGTCTTTCTTTCCTTCTCTCTCTTTTTTCCTGTCTTTCTCTTCCTTTCTTTCTTTCTTTCTTTCTTTCTTTCCTTCTTCCTGTTGGCAAACAAACTCTCGGCCTGTATTTGAATAAGGGGAGGACTTAGGGAAATGTATGATTTGACCTCTCCTGTTGTGTAGAAGACTAAAGACGCTGCAGGTTGTGTCGGCTATACAGTGTGTAGGATGTACAGTATATATACGGTGTTGTGCAGCTATACGTGTTGGCTCCGGCGTTGTGCACGTTGTAAGAAGTCGTTTCCAGTCATTGATGTTGAAATAAGAAATCTCAGAGCTGAGGGAGTTTCCCCCCCGCTAGCTGTTTTCTCCTCCTGATTTTATTTCTGGTCCACCAGGGACTGTTGCTTATTTGCACTTCATCATTTTATAGTTAGCTGTCGTAATTGGGCATGAAACACACAGGCTGCATTGTGTGTACACATTAAAAAACTGTAGGAAGAAACAGAGGGCAAATTGTTATATTAAAGGCCTCCTGTTGCCAAGAGGAAACAACTCTTGGATGGGCCTAAAAAGAGGAGAACCTAATAGGAGTAATGCAATAAAAGCCCAAACCCATGCAGTGGTAGTTAATCTCCTAAATCCCCCATTAAATCTTTGGCATGGATGGGTTTAGGGAACGGCAGGAGGACAACATGTGGATGCCCAGCGACCCACCAGGGGCTAATCAATAAAAAAAATCTCAATCTGAGAGGGGTCCTGAGATTAACCCTCCCAGACCAGTATAATCCCCTGGTACCCAATCTGGGCTGTTTCCTCCGGGCCAGTAAGCTTCATCAAGAACAAATGCTGTTCTGCTTGTTCCAGGGATAAAGACAAATTGTTGACATTGACAGCGACCTTATGAACAAAAGCCTGTGAATGGTTTTCTGCTCCTGAGGGTTTTAAAACCAGTTTAACCAGCGAGGAACCAAATTTAGAAAACGCAACACAAGCTCTCACAGGGAGCCGAGAGTTTAGAAAGATGATTAACGTTGACTTTTTAATGTTATTAGTGGTGCTGTCAAACGAATCGCGATTAATCACACATTTTTATCTGACAGTTTTAGATTAGATTAGTCGCCTAATTAGATCTTTTGGTCTTAGTCGACTAAGGTTTCTTTAGTCAATTAGTCATTATTACGGCTGTCAATTGATTAAAATATTTAATCACGATTGATCGCATGATTGTCCATAGTTAATCGTGGTTAATCTCAAATTAATGGCACATTTTTTTATCTGTTCAAAATGTACCTTAAAGGGAGATTTGTCAAGTATTTAATACTCTTATCAACATGAGAAATTATTATATATTAAACATTGTCCAGAAACCCTCACAGGTACTGCATTTAGCATAAAAAAATATGCTCAAATCATAACATGGTAAACTGCAGCCCAACAGGCAACAACAGCTGTCAGTGTGTCAGTGTGCTGACTTGACTATGACTTGCCCCAAACTGCATGTGATTATCATAAAGTGGGCATGTCTGTAAAGGGGAGACTCGTGGGTACCCATAGAACCCATTTTCATTCACGGGGTCAGAGGTCAAGGGACCCCTTTGAAAATGGCCATGCCAGTTTTTCCTCGCCAAAATTTAGTGCAAGTTTGGAGCGTTATTTAACCTCCTTCCTGGCAAGCTAGTATGACGTGGTTGGTACCAATGGACTCTTTAGGTTTTCTAGTTTCATATGATACCAGTTCACTCTAACTTTAAAACTGAGCCTGCTACAACTATGATTAGTTATAGTATGTCACTCTTTTTGGAGGATTTGGCAGTAAAGTTTCCACCTCCACAAACTGTTCACACCCACAGAAGATCTATTTTATAGGAAACATAAATGTGGGCCGGCTATGACAAGACCTCGGGGGAACTGTATTAACTTGATAAGTAGGAGAGTGAAATATGTGACCTTTTAAAAATTCCACCGAAAAGTTTACTAAGATAGTAAATATGTCAGGGTGTATTTTTTTGGGAAATGAGCAACGCAGTTCAAAAGTATTTGGACTATGACACATTTCCTGTGTTTGTGGCTCTGACATTCATCCAGCATGTTGGATCAGAAACGAAACAACTTTTGGTTTTAATGTTTTCACATCTGTATTGAGTAATCGTATTGTGTCCAATTTCTGGACAGCGCAGGAGGACAATGATAGGGCTTCAGTTCCTACACTCTTCATCTGATGTGGTTGTTAAAACCCTCTAATTAAAGCTCAGCACACGCAGTCTTTGTTTCGTTTTAAAACTCAATGTGCTGGAGTATAGAACCAAAACAAAACACAAATGTCTATGTATGTTAGGCTGCACTGAATATACGGTGCAAGACCTCTAGAGTATTTCCATTATGGCTGCAATTAATCATCTTTTTCATAATTAATTCATCTGTAGGAGCCAAAATGTGTATTTAGCCTGCGTTCATTATTATTTGTTTAAGCTGTTCTTTTTGATTACTCACTTAGGTAATTGGCACAGGGGTGTGGTTTCACTTTATTTACCTGCTCACTTGGACGGTAGGAGTTAGACAAAGAGGGTGAGCTAGGCTCCGATATTTTCTGTTGACCGTCACGTCCTACTTTATTTATTCCAGTACCGTTATTGTTTGTGATTCTTTTCGTTTAATAAACAGCATAAACCGCATCTGGATTTAAATATGGATTTGTTTGAATGCGTCACAGCTAAGAGCCTATAGACTTAACCTCTTAGCGGCCTTTTTTGATTTATAGTAGTGGCTACATTATCTGTTAATGACATTTTTGATAAATAGATTAAATCGTTGAGTGTATAAAAATGTAAAAAGCCAAAAGTGATGTCTTTAAATTGATTGTATTACAGTCCAAAACCTTAAAAATATTCACTTTACAATGATATGAAACAGAGAAAAAGCTTGAGCCAGTTAATGTTTTGCCATTTTTGCTTGATAAATAACTTCATTACCGATTGTTTCAACGTTAATCTATGCTTCATGTTACTATAAAAACTCGGGCTGTGAGATGTTTTGCTAAGAAAATGAATGAAATCAATTATCAAAATAGTTCCTGCTTAGTTTTCTGTCGACCGATTAATCGATTAATCGGCTCATCAGTTCAAGCTGAACACAGTATTTGTTATAGGTCTTATCACTAGTCCACCAGGTGCCTCATCATTCTATATCTGCATATACTCAATGCACTCCTGGTACAACATCATTAAAGTTTCATAAATAAACCAAACAGAAATCAAGACGACATATGGAAACTATTTGTGTTGGGGTTGTGTCGTAATCCTACAATTTATGTAAAGGTACATTACAGAAAATATCTGTTATTATGGAGAAAACAACAGCAGATTTTAAGTCTTAAAGACAAAAAAGGCACAAAAAAGGCACAAAACATCAAAACGTCAACGTCATGTCATCTAAAACTAGGGCTGTCCTCAACCAAAGAAATTCTTACTCGACTAATTGATTAGTTGATTAAATCAACAGATCTGTAAAATTGAGTTTCTCCACAAAGAATCACACAAAAGCACCACTTTAAATCTGGTGTTTACCAGAGATGTGCTCATGAGTTTCTTGGAAATAAGTCATTCAGCTTGAAAAAAGCATAAAAAATGACCAATCGAACCAAAGAAATCTAAAAATATCCAAGTTACAATGACATAAAACAGAAAAAAAACTGGAGCCAGTTCAGGTTTTGCCACTTTTGCTTAAAATAAATAACTTAAATCGACAACTATGTTGATAATTGATGAATCGTTAGAGTAATTTTTCATGCAAAAATGTTTGAAAATGCTGTTTTCAGCCTCTCAAAATATGAAGATTTCCTGCTTTTTCTCTGTTTTATATCACATTAAACTGAGTATCTGACAAAGCAAGACCTTTAAAGACGTCATCTTGGACTTTGAGAAACTGGTAACGACATTTTTCACTGTTTTCTGACATTTTATAGCCCAAACGATAAATCGATTAATCAAGAAAATAATGGTTAGTTGCAGCCCTAATAAAAACATCTTCAGCTTTCCTGAAGTGTTGAAACAAGCAGATGCAGAATCTATGTGATACTGTTACACAGTGTGGTGGAAAAAAACAGCAGCTTAAGGGGAATTTTAAGGGGAAAAACCAGCTGCTGAGAGAACTCCTCCTCGCACTATTTGATACCAGAGTTCACTTTAATGAGTTTTAATGTGGAGGACTGCATGCTGACGACAGCGATGTGTCAATGCTGCTGAAAGGGCTCTTGGGCAAGAAACACTGATAGTGTGTGAGGGGGGAGAAGGGCAGCGAACGGCGTCATGTGAGCCAAATTAGCTCAGCTTGTTGTTTACGCAACGTATGTTTGCTGGAGCCACTGTGGGACGTCAGGGGGGTGTGTGTGTAGCGGAGGTGGAGGGGGGTGGCGCTCACACTCGGGTGGCTGTGGAGACTGTCACTGCCTTCATAGCTGTAAATACACTGGGCTCAAACAGCAGCGTGAGCGTTGTGTCTCTGTGCTTTCATTTCCTCAGGATTTTCAAGGACGCAGGACTTCAATCTATTTTCATAAGAGGATTGTTGGATTCTCTTATTTTTTCCTCTTTTGGGAACGTCTCAGGATGTGTGGCTTACTCAATCACACAAGAAGGATATTTTCGGCTCTTCTGGATATTGATTTCAAAGTTGAGAGTTGTTTTTGGGTTGATTTCGGGGATCGCTGTGTGATTGCATCGGGGTTTTATTGCCAGGGTTGATGAAAGCTGGTGAAAGTCAGACAGTGAGTCATTGGTGATGTTACTGCATGACCTACTGTAGGACAACCACCACCAGGCAAGTGACGGACTGGGTGTGTTGTTGTGGAGAAGATGATTACTTTCACATAATTATGTGCGGATTCTTCAGAAATAGACAGTTTCAGATTGGATTAGTCAACTAATTGGTTGTTTTGTTCTCAGTCGACTTAGATTTCTTTAGTCAATTAGTCATTTGTAGGGCTATATATCAATTAAAATATGTAATTGTGATTAATTGATCGCATATTTTTTCCGCATCTTGACCTCTGACCTCAAGATATGTGAATGAAAATGGGTTCTATGGGTACCCACGAGTCTCCGCTTTACAGACATGCCCACTTTATGATAATCACATGCAGTTTGGGGCAAGTCATAGTCAAGTCAGCACACTGACACACTGACAACTGTTGTTGCCTGTTGGGCTGCAGTTTGCCATGTTATGATTTGAGCATATTTTTAATGCTAAATGCAGTACCTGTGAGGGTTTCTGGACAATATTTGTCATTGTTTTGTGTTGTTAATTGATTTCTAATAATAAATATATACTTAAATTTGCATAAAGCAGCATATTTACCCACTCCTATGTTGATAAGAGTATTAAATACTTGACAAATCTTCCTTTAAGGTACATTTAGAACAGATAAAAAATGTGCAATTAACGGGATTACATTTGTTAATCGTTTGACAGCCCTACTATAATAATAACATTAAAAAGTCAACTTTAATCATCTTTTTTACCCTCTCAGCTCCCTGTGAGAGCTTGTGTTGCATTCTTAATGTGGTTCCTCGCTGGTTAAACTGGTTTTAAAAAATGTGCGATTAATCGTGATTAAATATTTGAATCGATTGACAGCCCTAATAGACGGACTACTACATTTATGCTATTTCAAAACCCATTTTGACAAAGAAACATTCACTAATTGATGTATTAATTAGCAGAACTAATGACCTCATTAGTGAAACTGATTGTGTTTAATATATCACGGGGATTATAGCCCAACATTAGGCAGTCTAGTCCCTCTTATATAAATACATATTTATGGTTTCCTCTTTTACCTCCTATATTCTGGATAATTCTCTCTCCACGGTCGCCTGTATGAATATTCCCACTAATTTGTCGGCCTGTTGTCTCGCTCGTGTCATTCCAGTTTTTCTACTTTGTTTCACTCTGATTGGTTATCTGATTTAGTTTTGCTGTGGTATGTAAATGAAAGCAGCCCGGCAGACAATGAGCATAACCTGATATTACAGGAACGCAGGCTGAAGAGGCCGAGTTCGCTCTGCAATTAAACACAATAACAGGCTTTCTGCTCGGCTTTAATTACGCTTCAAATTAGTTTGAAAAACTGCAAGATCTTCGTTTTGTTTCTTTTCTTACACTTTGCTTTCGGCTGCAGAGTTTTTTGCTCTGGACTTCCCCAGAGATCAGCTGTCTTTTCTTTGGATCTCATGTTGGTTAAGTTCATGTTTCTTCTCTTTTTGCCACCGTGGCGGTCACTGTTCATGCTAACCACCCACTTCTCAGAAACGAGAAATGCAAAGTGCATCATTTCCTGTCTTTATTTTTCTAAGGAAACTCTTATCAAATATAAAGTGGGTGTTTATTTTAGCAAATGTCAAAGCTTTTTATGAACTTTTATGGTTCTGTGAGGGGGTAAAATGTCATGGATTGTTTTCTAAACAATAGACATTATTTGATAAATCAGCACATTAATTAACTCCTTATATTGTTTCTGCACCAGAGCTGTCGAGGGAAGCGAGAGATGCAGTGAAGAATAACCGACACACCTCGGGTCAAAGGTTAAACGCTCACCAGGAAGTGGAGGTGCAGGATGCAGTCTCTCGCCCAGGAGCAGCCGTTGGCCCTCACCGCGGTGAAGTCACACTGTCCGACCAATGGGAAAGAAGAAGAGGTGAAATCAGGTGAGGAGGCCCCGAAGCTTTATCTCTACCTTGAATGTGGCCGGGTCGGTCCCACGCCCTCATCAGATCAACAGATCAACATAGACCGCAGGAATCTTTCTGTTGCTGATAACGGAGGAACTCTGGACAGACGGCTCTCATGAGATTCTCTATAAATTCACTTTTTTTATTCTGACTGTTTAGTCTCTTGTAGATTTTCCTTTTAAAGGGATAGTTCGGGTGTTTTGTGGGGTTGTATGAGGTACTTATCCAGAGTCAGTGTATTACCTACAGTAGATGACGGTCGGGAAAGCAATATACTGTTGTAGACGAATCAATGTCAGTTTAAGTGTACGCTATATTTAGAATATTTTCACTGCTTGACCTCGCCGTCAAGACAGCCGTTTCTGACGGGGAGCTGAAGCCGTCATCTACGCCCTCTTCACCAGACTCCATTGACAAAAATGGTAATATTATATCGCAGAACACGGGAGTTGCTGGTCTACCGCTGCCTCGATCTGTTAGTTTGTTTTTGTCATTGTGTGACTTTGGTGAATCTGAATTAGCCCTTTAAAAACACCAAGATGAGAAATAACACGGTCAGTGTTTTCTCCGTGTTTGCTGATTTCAGTGTTTACATTTTCCACCGGCAAATTTATGCCCAATAAGAAAGACTCTTGCAGTACATTCCTGGCTCTGCTCCACATTCGTACATGCTCCTCAGCAAATACATTTTTTTATTTGGTCCTTTTTAATTTGTGCTTTAAAACCGAACCAGACTAAATAGAGAATTAACCAAAAGCATCAATTTCACTCTGATTCGGACTAGCGAAACGGACTATGGCTTCTGAAAGTGCCCTTAAATTTAACTTTTAACTGTGCACCTTGCAGAAACCCTGAACCTGCACCTTGAAAAGTCTCAGAAAATTAGCTATTAATGATTCCTGTTTGCTCTGTAACTCTGGAGCTACAGACAACAATTAACCTTCTTGCTTCTGATGCTGAAGAAAGAGTCTGAATGTATTGATTATGAGGAGAGATCATCGAAAAGGGATGTGTTTAACCCTCCTATTGTCTTTGCCGTCGACCGTGCAACTTTTGGTCTGGTTTGACGGTTTATAAAGCATAAACTATAAATTATCATCTAATTCATTACCACAAGTTTTACACTTTTTGGGGGGAATTTATGATTAATAAACATTATTTCCATGAATTTAAACCCAATTTTTGAGTAAAAAAAAGCAGATTTTATTTTTTATTTTGACTATAGTTAGTATCATTGGAACATAATATTGATGGATTATCACAAATGGGTATATGTCAAGGTTTAGTCAGAATATTATAAATATTATAATACATAACATTTTCAATGGCAGCCCATTTTTAGCTAACTTCATTCCAACTCATTACCACAAATTCTACACTTTTTTTCTGTAATTCATGGTCAATAAACTTCATTTACATGAAATTATACCTCCTTTTTGAGCATGAAAACCTCCCATAAATTATGAATTACTTTCATCCATGTTATTTTGGGGCAATCAGATGAAAGAAACCCATATTTATGATATGATGAAGTTTGAAAACGGGTCAAATTTGACCCGAGGAAAACAGGAAGATTAACACAATTTCTGAACTGGATGAACAGAACAACTGCTCTCACTAAGAAGCATGTTAACTTCAGCAGTAAGTGTGTGACTGCTGTGATTTTTGACACTAAATATGTCAATTGGAAAGGGAAACGCTCTGTTTGTGAACAAGTGTGCGTTCATGAGAAGACGCGAGCAGACATCAGCTCAGGTTCAGTCCCGCTCGCTTCACATTCACACAGACACCTGACACATAGTACCTGTCGTGTATCAGTGTCCCCACAGGTGAAGTGAAAAATCCTCACCTTCAGGAGGAACATTACTGGCATTACATTTGAAGACTTTACAACAAGGCGTGCGCACAGATAATTTCATGTTGTGTTTTTTTTTGGCGAGATCAGCTACATCTGCAAAGCACTGTGACTGTGTGTTTAATTGCTATTGGCATGCCGTCCCATAAATGAAATGCCTCGGGACAAGGCGGCTCGTTGTTTATTTTTATTGGCGATGATGACTGACAATTTTCGTTCATTCAGATGCAGATTCCATGGAGGAAGAGGCCGAGTTTAACTGGGAGGAGTACATGGAGGAAACGGGGGCCAACGCCGCTCCTCACACCACCTTCAAACATGTAAGTGACTGCGTATGATCTCCATCTCACACTTTAAACCCCTGATCCTTTAAACACAGCCTCATAGATAAACACCATATGCAGAAATCCTTTAACGACATATTAGAGCGAGCCAGGCCTTGGCATCACAATGCTAACTCTGCTCTCATTGGCTCGGTTCCCTCGTGACGCACAAGTTGTCAGACGACCTTTGCTTGTTTTTTTGAAAACACAATTAAGGGTAATTACTGAGGCACAAAAGAAAACAATATCATGGATGCAAATGAGCACCGTGTTGTGTTTGCTTTTGAGGAAAGTCATTTTCAATATTTTCACTAAACTAATAGTGACAGAAATGTAGAAGGTGAATCAAATAGTTACTCTGAGGTAAATATTTTGGGCTATTTCGCTTCCATAACATGTCTTCGTTCAGACTAGGGGAAAGAAAACATCCAAATTACACATTTAGGTGTTTATTTTACTACTTTGTCTGTTTGCATCTGGGGCACCCCATGTACATAGGCAGAGTCCTGGCTGTGCCTTGGATTCGGTTCAAATCCGACTTGTGGCCATTGCTGCATTTGCCCTCTCTCCCCCTTTCACAATCATGACTGTCACTATCACATAAAGGAAAAAAAGCCCCAAAAATAATCTTAAAAAATTCAATTAAATAAAAAATCACAGGGGGAGAGGGGTAATAATCTGGGAAAAAACTCAGAGATTAAAGTCGTAAATTTACAAGAAAAAATCTCAAAAAATTCCGAGATTATAAAATCATAAATTTAGGAGAAAAAAAAAACTAAAATTATCACTGCTTGATTCTACTTGTAAGTATATTAGGGCTGGAGCAATTAATTGACGTAAACAACGCCATCGATTACAAATATACGTCGATTTGCATAACGTGCGGTGGCGCGGCACAAGAATGGCACTCGCCCACGATCCTCTAAAGTGTGAAAGTATTTTACGCAGAGACACAACAACGTGTTGCAGATTGGAAATAATTTATCACAGCAGTATAACTGTTATGCACAAACACTTCCGAAAGCAAAAGCATCCTGGAGCACTTTGTTAAGACGGCAGCGGCAGCAAGACATCATAGACCTGTTTACTTTTTGTCCCCACCAAAGCATGATATATTATCAATGTGTTTCTGTTAGAAGCAGTCACTTAACATTGTTTTTCTAAATGTTTCTTCATCGCCCCCATGTTAAAAGTCATTTCTGCACCGCTGTTGTTATGGTAACGTAACACCATGCATCATCTAACGTTGTTATTCTGCGGGTTTATTTTAACAGCCATCCATGAGTGAGAAAATGGCTTAATCTAACGTTACAGTCTTCTCTTACAGTCTGTGACAAAAATACATTTGCCAGTATCTTAATTGCATATTACTCCAATGATGAAATCAATCCATGTCATGATAATTTATTTTAAGTTTTAAGTCAAGTACTTCAGCAAAAATACTTATCCTCCAGTTCAGATTTGCTATGACATCCAGTGATTAAATTGTCACAGCAATCCTTTCGAATTTATGTATTTTTCTGATCAGGCATCTGACAAACAAGGTCTATTATCTTGTTACATTTGTTTGTTTTTAAGAGAAAATTATTGAATAAAATATTGACATATTAATGAGACAAGCTTTTGATATTTAATTTGGGTAAATTAATTGTTATATTATTTAAAAGATAATCTTCAGGTGCAGCCCTAAAGTAGATAGACGTCAAAAAGTGCTTTTAAAATCTGCGTTTTTAATGCTGAATCACACCAAAGTCTGTGTTGCAACGTGTCAAATTACAGTAAGTGTTAATCATGTCTGTTCTACGGGAGGCCTGATCTTTATCTCAGACATCTGAGTCAGGAAACACAGCTTACGAACACAGCTGAACTTCTCAAGAAAACTGATTCATCAGATTTAAGAAGAAATGAGGCCTAAGTTTAAAAAAACCTGCTTGAAATGTCATCTCTATAATCAGGATCGATGCGACACAGACAGAGGAAAACTCTGAAGCACAGCTGAGTTGGTCCAGACAGACAGACATAGTGGAGGTCAGCTGAGAGGTCGGCTGAGCTGCATGTTGCCATCACCAACTGGGCGACCTGTTTAACATGTCAAACTCACCTGTTTAATCTCTGCCTGCTGCTGCTGCTTAAGAGGGATCTCACACATCTATAGGAGCGAAACTAAATCTCTGCGTATACACTTGTTTGTAGTGAAAATGTTCCTATTCAGACACGTGGGTGAAGAGAAACTGAATTACTCCAAAAAAGAAAACTGAATCATCTAATTTGTTTTTCCGCTAAACGTCTCCATGCTGCTCTCAGCAGAACTGCTGCAGTGACAGAATGATGATGAATTTACTTTCCAGAGCAAAGCTGAAATCAATACAAACACAAAGTTTTCAAGACGTTTGTTTAAGACTCAGCAAACTGAGCTATCAAAAGAAGTGTTGTTTTGGTACCTAAAGTCAGGTTTGGTAATGGCACCAGTATTCAAAGAGTCTTTGAGCTGCATTGTCTTGAATAGTTGTTTCTCTGCCAGCTGGACTGGATTTATCTTTGCTGGGATTGTTTGACTCTTTATTTTTGTACCGCCTTGTTATTAGCTTGTCAGTCACCTGTAAAGCATACAGACCTGTATGAAAGGTGCTAAACAAACTAAGTTTGGTTCCAATGTTAATAAACTGCCGCGGTGCAGTAATTAATGTGTTGGATCTATTCTGAGGAAGATATCTGAATGTGAAATCATTTCCAGCATCTACGGTGTTGTGTGTAATAGATTATTGATCCAACTTCCTTTAACCGGCAACTTATTGTTCCTGTTTTTGAAGTAATGTGGAAGACTAGGTACATTAAATTCAAAGAACTTACTTGAGTATTTACATTTTACATAACTTTATACTTCTACTCTACTACATCTTAGATGGGAAATTGTACTTTTTACTCCACTACATTTATCTGACAGCTTTCAGACCTGCTGCAGTAAAATTAAAGGTTTTCTAAATGGACTCTGGTGCTCGGAAACACTACCGCTTTTGTCCACAGGGGTCGCCAAAATCAACACAGAATGAAAGTTCTTCGTAGTAGCTTTAAGTACATTTAGCTGATACATACTTTTACTTAAGTAACGTTTTGAATGCAGGACTTTTACTTGCAGTGGAGTATTTTACAGTGTGATATTAGTACTTTAACACAAGTAAAGGATCTGAATACTTCTTCCACCACTGCGGGGAACATAAAGTGTTTTTCGCCATAACTCAAGAATTCATGTGCTAACTAGGTAACACTTTACAATAGCAAATTGATAGTTAATTAAAGGCGGAGTTTTTTGGGGGGGATTGCAATCAAAAAATGTACGCTAAAACGTCTGAAAATGTTATAATCATATGTTGAAATGCCATAAAAAACTAGAATTACCACCTCGCAGTTATATTACTGCTAATACTTTATAATGACCATCATTTATAAATGGTAAATTGATAGTTAATTAAACTTAGTTAATAGTTATTTTACTGTTAACAAACAATGAAATGATAATTACTAATGTTTACCAATTATTAGTAATGCTATGATTTATGTTATTCTATCAGTAGTTTGTGTAATGTGTAAATTATAGATTGTATCATAGCTGATAAGAGACAATTACATTCTGATTACATTAGTAAACCATTATTATCAGTTTATCGTTGCACATACTATAACATATATATATATATATATATATATATATTATATAAAGTGTTATAATGTATGCAACAGCAAACTGTTAAAATTGCATAAAACATAGCATTACTAATAATTAGTAAACATTATTAACTCTAATTATGTTGTTTGTTAACAGTAAAATAACTATTAACTGAGTTAAATTAACTATCAATTTACCATTTATAAATGATGGTCGTTATAAAGTATTACTGGGAATATAACTGCGAGGCGGTAATTCTAGTTTTTATGGCATTTCAGCATATGATTATAACATTTTCAGACGTTTCAGCGTACACTTTTTGATTGCAATCCCCCCAAAAAACCTGTTACTGAACAATTACAAGGCTTTGCCTCCATTAACATGTTACATCACAGGAGAACGCCAGATGGGCGAGTGCAGTTGATCCTGGATGCCTGGATGCGAGGTCTTTATCCACCTCAGCTGACTCTGTGTTTGACCGCGTGGAGCAGCTGTCTGTCCCGATGAGGCTCACGGCGCTCAGCCGGGCCTTCAAAAAAAGGTGGAGACGTGTCTGCTGCCTGGTAATTTAAGATTTAAAGGAGCGTGTCGGCGTTTCGGTGTCTTACATCACTCGGAGCGATGACTGGTAATAAGGGCGAGATTAAGAATATGTGGGTTTTTATGAGCGAGCTGGCGATGTCGGACAAACTGTCTGTGTGGTGATTTTGAGCGGGCGAGGTCTCCCGGGAAGCTAAATTGCCTTGTTGGTAAGTGGATTGAGTCACTGGGAAACAGACCATGAATTCCCCAGAAAAATGTGATTCAGTAAAGTGCAGCCCTCATCTCTCTCTCTCTCTCGCTCGCTCTCTATGTGCCTGGACAAATTGAAACAGTGATTTCTCTTGGGCCTGCACACACACACACACACACAGACACACACACACACACTGAGTGTTTGCTGCCCCGTAGCTCTCTTATATAAGCCAGCCAGAGTGATACAGCACGTTTGCATTGTTGTAGCAGGAAGTCACAGGGCCATTTGTATTGTGTTTATTTCTAAGATGTTGGCTTTTTCCATTCACTCGCGACTGTGTGCGTTTGTGGGAGCGTTGAATGTGAACATCCTGTTGGGCTTCTCGAGAATTGTATAGCAGCCCGTGGCTATGGTGGAAACGCATTATGCTGCGCTGCATTCACTGTCGTACAGATTTATCACTTTCTCATGCACAAGGACAAGCAGAGAGGCGGTTGTTTAGTGCTGAGGTTTTTGTTTTAGGCTGTTTTCTTTAAAGAGTCACCAGGCTCTTTGATTATACTTGTTGGTAATTAAACCTCACCTGTACGTTTTCCGTCAACACTTCGCTTTAATCCAAAAATCTTGCTTGTCAAAGTCACTCACCTGCTGCTAAAACTGGGTGTTGTACTGTACTATTAACATCATGAAAGTTGTTTTTGGGGTCACATTTTCATAGTTTGACCATCACTCAGTGTTGGTTTTGATAACATTAACTTACCAAATTGGACTCTCAGATCTGCAGGTGGACGTAGCACCAACAGAGTCCAACAGAGCGAGGAACATGAGCGGTCAGACAGTCAGACAGGCTGCAAACAAACCCAAACAAAGAAAGACAAACATTAGATTTATTACCCAATCTGTCTATAAACTTCCTCCCTGCTTCACCTTTGACCTGCCATAGTTACTCTAGTTGTGTGTGCACAGTTTTTCTAAGCATTAAGAAGTGATTATAACGGACACTTTTTCAGTAAAATGTTATAATAACAACAAAACTAAGACCCAGGTTTTTAAGTTAACAGTTAACGTTGTGTTTCATGTGTCTCTCAGGTGGAGATCAGCCTGCAGAGCAGCTTCCAGCCCGGTATGAAGCTGGAAGTGGCCAATAAGAGCAGCCCGGACTCGTACTGGGTCGCCACCATCATCACCACGTGCGGCCAGCTGCTGCTCCTGCGCTTCAGCGGCTACGGCGAGGACCGCAAGGCCGACTTCTGGTGTGATGTCATGACGGCCGAGCTGCACCCGGTGGGCTGGTGCACCCAGAACAACAAGACCCTCATGCCCCCCGAAGGTAGGAAGAAACACTGTGATGCACGCTTTCACCTGAACTCTTACTTACTTTCCTATCAGTGTCCTTTTTATATAATATACTATATATAATACTTGACTGGTAGGCGGAGGCAAACAAAGGCGAGGTGGTAATTGTAGTTCTATTTAAGCCGGGTTTCCCCCAAAAGTTTGAGTACTTTTCAAGGACCTAAAAGGTTCCTTCTGCCCGCTGTTGTCTGGAACAGGATAAAATTATGAAGTGACGACATTTTGGTTGCCAGAGGCACACAACCGCGAGGCGGTAATTCTAGTTCTGTTTAGTTTGTGGAAGTAAAGAATTTTCCGAGCTGTGCTTGTTGCAGCAGGAAGTTGTTTACTGTAAACAAGTATGAATCATATCGTTCAGATGTCGTAAAACCTGTGGATAAATAATGTTTTTAATGAAAGTATTTTAGTTTCCAAGTTTTTTTTGGATAGAGGGTGTCATGTGTTGCACATATTGTAAAGCTCTTTGAGGAAAATTTGGGATTTTGGGCTACATGACTAAAACTGACTTCGCTATTTTTGGATGGGATTTTACTCCTTTTTTTAAAGGACCAATATGTGATATATTTGCTGTAATAAATCATAAAATGACCATGATATGTCATCAGAGATTGAATTGAAATACCGGCTTCTCCGACAACAATGCAGCCAGTCTGTTCTCCTTTGAAATTTCCATTCCGGTCCGGAAAGACTGTTTTTGTTTTGGCCATAACATAAAACATAAAAAAATCTGGAGACTTAACATTATTTTTTCTTGCAATGACGATACGCACATATGAACACGTATGTGCCTTAAATTGCACTTTGGACTTTGTCCATGTTTCACAGTTATTATTTCTACGGCTTTTCCATCCTGAATGTAAAGAAATCTGATTGAGAACTTTAAAATCTTTGGCATCAAAGGATATCAGGTGTATCAGCACAACAGGTCCGCTAATGGTTGAGTCACTACATGTAATCAGGAGTGTCAGTTTGACCTTAACGCACACAGACAACACGTGAACACCTCCCACCTTTACCTTTTCAAAGAATGCTTTGCACACAAACTGAGTGGAAAGACTGGTTTCCCTCAAATGCTTTGATTGCCAAGACGGCTCAACTGCCATTTATCACATCACATTCAGTCGCCGCCACGTTGAACGCAACACGGGTCGCCTCTTTTTCCTACAACAAACATATCTAGAGAGCATCCTCAACACGTGAGCTCAACCTTTCCAAAATAAAACGTCCTCCTCAACTTCTCCAGCAGCCGTTCCTCCTCCTGTCCCTTCCACAATATCACAACTTCGCCATCAGACACATTTCCACCTGCAGCGGCGCCCCCTCGCCCTCAGATAGATGACTCAGCCTCCCCAGCCTTGTTCAGACCATTTATTTTTCTCGACACTTCCCCACTGATGGATGGCGCGGCCCTCCGTTGTTGTGGAGATGACCTGGATATGTTTCCACCTGACTCGGGTGTCCTCGCCCTCACACCAGCTCCATATGTCCTTCTCACTCAGCGCCGGCCTTTTCACCAACTTCCTCTTTTACGTTTCGTGGCAGCAGGCGGTTCATAAAATGTCACATCTCAATGGATTATCTGTCAAGCAAGGAAACAAAATTGAATTTGCTTTCAACGCTGCAGTGGGGTAGCTTTTTCTTTTGTTTGTTTCACTTTGTATTTAAAGTCACCAAACATGATACAACTAAAGACTGAAGCAATTTATTATTATTTTTATTTATCCAGCAATCTGTCGAT
This sequence comes from Sebastes umbrosus, assembly GCF_015220745.1. Classification (NCBI taxonomy): domain Eukaryota; kingdom Metazoa; phylum Chordata; class Actinopteri; order Perciformes; family Sebastidae; genus Sebastes; species Sebastes umbrosus. The sequence goes on from NC_051291.1 coordinate 8,673,308, forward strand.
TGTTTTCTCGATTAATCGTCCATGTAATGAAAAAAGCAAATAGTAAAAAATGTCCATCACAACTTCCTAGGGATGTAAGAAAATATCGAGTATCACAATACTATAGTTTGTAATACTGTATCAATTCTCAAAAACACTGAATTGTTTTTTAATTAATTAATAGTTTACATGCAAAGAATAACTCAATGCTTTATTTCATTTGCAAAGTTATGCGTCCTCTGTGATGAATGCAAATGCAGATCCAACTGTTCTGAGTGCATAAAAAACTATATGTTTTTTACTCTTTTTTTATAAATAAATAAAAATATAATAAAATTATTTAAATAAAATATATTTTTTTATATATTTTATGCATATGGTGGTGTGTTCTTTGACAGTTTTCCTAAAATTATAATTTTAAAAAATCGCTAAATATATCGTCTTGATTACTGTATCGCATATATTGAATGTTAACCCCTGTATCAATACGTATCGTATCGATTCTTGCAGCCCTACAACTTCCCCAAGCCTTCATATTATTTGTTTTGTCCGACCAACAATCCAAAATATATTCAGTTTACATTTATATAAGACCATGAAATCCAGCAAAATGTTCACATTAAAGAAACTGGAACCAGTGAATTATAGGCATTTTCCGTTAAAAATGACTGAAATGATGATTGACATTTAATTTTCTGTCGATCGACTAATTGTTTCAGGTCTAGAATGAAGAATTGCATATTTCAAATCACATTCATTAAAGATGCTAAATTAGATAATCAGAGTAGATGCTAACCGCTGGCTCAGCCGTCACCATGTTGAGAGCCTTGTGGAGGCAATCCCTCAATCTTGGATTATTATTCTGTCGATCGACTAATTTTTACATGATTGCATATTTCATATCACATCCGTTTAAGAGCTCAGATTGTTGTCCAACTTGTTTAGGTGTGAAGTTTTAATATGTATAAATCCAGCGGAGATGAGTAATGTTGCTCTACTTTGGGTTTTCTTTTAAAAAAAAGTCTTTAAGAAAACTAGTTTAAACTTTTCATCCTCTTATTTCTTGCAAAGCAAATGATCAAACTGTTGCTGGTGTAAATTTAAGGATATTTTTAAACTCTATTGTACATTCCCACGTTTTAATTAATTTATCCGTGTTGAGTGTCAAGCCACAATTACAAACGGCAGATCTGCTGGTTACATTTTGTGCAACCAGCATCAGACTGTTGTAAAATAACCACAGAACCCCCCTCGTGCTAAAGTGCACATTAAACACGCCGTATTGATTAATTATTCTACATAGTTCCTCCTTCACATCAACTGGCGTGTTGTAGACTGACATATTGAGTTCACATAGCTCCACAAACGACTGGGCGCGTCATCTGTTTTTAAACAAGGCTGACCAGTCTGGAGCTCCACATTTTTTTATTATAATAGCCTACAGGTAGATCTGTGGCTGTGACAGGCAACACAATGCGATGCGCCCTGCTAAGTGCGACGGGACCTTGCCAAATTACTTTTGGCATTTTTGTGGCAAGGCTAACCTGGCGCACCTGTGGCATCCTTTAAATCATTATTTTTTCTCTCTATGGCTACTCCTGGGCTCCTTACTATTGAAAGCAAACCTGTCTCTTAAAAATGACATTCATATACAACTAGGGCTGTCGAAGTTAACGTGATAATAAAACGTTAACGCTCCGAACTTACGCTACATTTTGGCGAGGAAAAACTCTCATGGCCATTTTCAAAGGGGTCCCTTGACCTCTGGCCTCAAGATATGTGAATGAAAATGGGTTCTATGGGTACCCACGAGTCTCCCCTTTACAGACATGCCCACTTTATGATAATCACATGCAGTTTGGGGCAAGTCATAGTCAAGTCAGCACACTGACACACTGACAGCTGTTGTTGCCTGTTGGGCTGCAGTTTGCCATGTTATGATTTGAGCATATTTTTTATGCTAAATACAGTACCTGTGAGGGTTTCTGGACAATATGTGTCATTGTTTTGTGTTGTTAAGTGATTTCCAATAATAAATATAGACAGACATTTGCATAAAGCAGCATATTTGTCCACCCCCATGTTGATAAGAGTTTTAAATATTTAACAAATCTCCCTTTAAGGTACATTTTAAACCGAAAATTGCGATTAATTTGCTATTAATCACTATTCATTATGGACAATCATGCGATTAAATGTGATTAAATATTTTAATCGTTTGACATCCTAATCATAATGCATTATAACAATGATTATAATGTATTACAACTATGGGGATTATAATAGATTTTGATCCTTGTAAAAAACAATGTCAGTGAGTGACCAGCAATTATGATGTATTATGATAAAATGCTTTGTAATGTGTTATAATTATTGTTATAAAGCATTATGAATGTGTGCTTATGACTATAATTATACAGCATTGTAAGTATTTTTAGACTATAACGCATATTAGACATGGGCGTAATAGAAAGTGCTACCAAAAAGTCTTTAAGAAAACTAGTTTAAATGCTTTGTCCTCTGATCTTTTTGCACAGCAAATTATTAAATTGTTGTTTTTATGTTTTTAAACTTTGAAAGCAAACCTGCCTCTTAAATATTACATCAATATACAATACATTTCTGTATGAAAATACATTCATAGGAATCCTAATGCTTTGCATATTAAGATAACAAGGAAACGTTTATATTAAACTGCAAAATGGGGGAATAGCGTTGCCAGGTAACATAATCCAGGCAGCATATAAACATTTTTTGTCGGAGAAACAGTTGATTGAACGATCACATTCATCATTTGAGAATATTGGTGTACAAAACACAGGTCAAAAATGTACTCTTGTGCATGTTTAAGTACATTTTTCTATCTATCATACTATTGTTTGATCATAAATTAAGAAAAGCAGCTGAAGTTCATTAAGAAATTGACATAATTTACAGTAATAATCCCGTGATCACTGAGCTCAGTTACTATTAACAGCTTCTCCCTGTGCCTCTCAAAAAGCTCCTATTTTTCCCTTTTTCTCTTTTAATAATGACGGACAGCCGACATCGCTGCATGTTTAATGACGCAAACTGAAGCAGAAATCATGTAATGATACCAGTTATATATTCCCTAAAGGGGCTTCTGCGAGATACTGTCAATTTCTGAATAAAAAGTACTTTGTTGCTTCATTTCAAGGCTTTGCATCATGTTACGTGTGTGTGTTGCTTAGTCAGCTGCAATATGAGAGACTAGAGAGAGAGTGTGTGTGTTACACCTGTGTCACAGTTACCTGTTTTATTGGTTTCCTTTTTGTTTGTTTTTTGTTTCTCAGATAACATTTACCTAAGAAAAGGTAAGCAGCTCTAACAGTGCCTCTGACTAACCCGCCTGCCTGGCTCACTAGTGGCTAACATGAAATCAACACTGTGTTAGGCCTCAGAGCTGCATGTACAGCGTGCTTCCTCCTCCTCCTCCTCCTCTTCCTCTTTTCACCTCTCTACAGGAAGTGACCTCACAGCTCAGTTGCCTTGCCTCCTCTTGCATGTGTCTCCTTTTCTAGCTGAGTGTCTTAGCCGAGTGATAACACACACACACACACACACACACACACACACACACACACACACACACACACACACACACACACACACACACACACACACACACACACACACACACACACACACACACACACACACACACACACACACACACACACACACACACACACACACACACTGCCAAGCTGTGCTCGTATGATAACTAGTGCAAAACGCAGCAGCTCAGTGAGAAATGTGATGCTTTGATAAAGAGGCCGGCGCTCATGTGCAACAGACAAACTGTGTCCTGTATCAGAAAGAAAACATGTCGCAAGTCTGTAGAAAGGTCAGAAGTTGGCTGATAAAAATCACCAGATGTTACAGACTGTAACTGCTGATGTTACATCACACACTCTCTGATAACATTAACAACTACAGACATTAATTAAGTATGCAGGGTGCTTTGTTGTCATGTGTAGTCTTAGAAAATTATGTGGAAAATTTAGATGGATTGGACTCGTTTTCTTCCTCTTTTTCTCACTTTGTCTTATATATTGTTTTTTCTTTTTCAAGGTGTGGATGTGAGTGGGTTGCTATGGTTAGGGATGTGAGGATGTAGGCTTATTTGGCTTGTGATATGACTGAAAATCATATACAAATATACATATATAATGCATAAAAAACTAATACTAATACTGATAATGCCATGTGCTGTTGTGCTTTCTAAGAACTCTTGGATGTAATAGCGTTATATATATATATTATACGGCTTTGCTGAATAATCGCTTCTGATTGGTCAATCACAGCATTCTACGGTCTGTTATTTCTTTATAACAGACCGTTGCTATGGGCGCAGTACTGATTTGCAGTACATTTTTGTGTCAGATTATTGATTTCTTAAGTAAGTAGCCGTATAATAAGCGGGATAACGGGGTCATTGTTGTGAAATAAACCCCTTCAGGGCGATGCAAGACCCTTCCGCGAACCGCATCGCCCTGTCAGGGTTTATTTCACAACAATGACCGGCTTGATGTACATTATACCTCACATACTTGGGGTGTATTTGTGATATTTGTTTAAGTACCGGAGCACAACTATGATGCATGGTTATAGTTGTGGCTTATTTTGAAGGTTATGTTCCTTCGATGGCAAGTTTACATACATTGGTCGACTATAACTGACCACATGATCAAATGTGAGATGGACTTACTATGAAGGACTGATATGTTGATAAATCCGAAGCCTCTGAGGAGTGCCATGCCGTTACGCACAGCCGTTCACTGTGTTAACTAGGGCTGTCTCGAATACCATTTTTTGGGTATTCGAAGGTATTCGACGCTTCGCAGAGCGGTGGCTGACATGTTCTTCTGTCTGTCGGTCTCGATGTCTCCCGTTTCAGTGCCCGTTTCAGTGCTGCTACTGCCCTACTGTACACACACGCACCTCTACACACAACAAACGGTGAAATCCGTCTGAGAATAACTAATAATAATTAATTTTGAATATGAATAATGAATAATGTTGTGGGATTATTCCTCATTTCATGGGCTATTTGGGGATTTATACAAAAAAACTACAAAAAAAACACAAAAAAACGAAGCATTCGAATACTGATTTGGAGGTCGATCACCATGGCAACGGTCAAAGCTATGAAGCTTCGAAGCATTTGGGTCAGCCCCAGTGTTTACCTTCATTACAGTATATCGCCTACAAACGACACTGCTTCAGTACTGGTCGGTTATTACTCAATATTCTGCATTTTTTTATGAAGGACACATCCAATGCAAACTATATATTCATCACATTTGAAACAGATACAAACCGTCATGAAGTGGCAGGAAATAAAAGATCTAAAAGGGTCAACGCAGAACTTAATGAACAATAATTTAAAAAACGGATTAAAACATATCAATCAGGAGAAGGTTTTTCTATAAAACTGAGCTTTAAGAGGACTGTGATATTTCCACCCTGAGATCATCAGACAGTTTCACTATGACTCTGTGCCAGACAGGCGTCTAATTGGCTGCTCTACATAAAGCAGTAAAAAATTCCCTCATGAGGCTCACTTCCAAAATTTTTGACTCACTTTCAACAACTGTCTTACTAGGATTTTATTTTTCCTCCCAGTTTGGTAGAATGTGCAAAACCTGAATACAGATAAGCGTTTCAATTGGACAAACCGCATTATAACAAACAACTCCTAAATCCCTCGTCAAACTCGCTCACTCACTCCTGAGACTCACACAGTGTCCCTCTCGGCTCCGCCACTTTAAATGCTCCTCTGCTAACTGATGCGTTCAGCAAAGCTTTTGTGCTTGTCAAATCAGCGCCCGTATTAATCAGCGTCTCCGTTTTGCAGGAACGGCGCATGAGTCTGCAGCGCTGCGAGCGCTTCTGTTGCGTAATTTGCTCATTTTTAGAAATTAAAAAGCCATTTTGAAAGACAGTTTAACAGGGTTGTTGATTTTTTCCACCTCACCTGCAGCTGAAACTTGTAATTCATATGTAGTTACTCATAATATACAGATTTTTGTGTATTTATTATGAAGATTATATTGATTTTAAACAGGAAAATGCATGAAAAAATGTAAAGTTTTGAGGTCTTTTTCTCAATGAGCTTCTGGCAGGTACGAGCGAACAGATTCAGAAACATAATCCGAGCTTGTTCAGACAGACTCTCGTGTGCATGTGCACGTATGTGTGCATCTGCATGTGTGTAGGAGACACTCATCCATTCATGTAAAGAGCTGTTTAAAGCAACATCACAAGTTTGGTCATGTGGTAAAGTAGCCGCTCGCTGAACAGATCCCGACAGAGATCATTTGCATAATGAATTCACCACGCTGCTTCCTGCCAGAGCCTGCTGGAGATGATGCTCTGAGATAGACCGTCTTCTGCTTTCTGTGTGTGTGTGTTGTTTAGTTAGTCTTTAAAGGCTGCATTCAGGCTGACAATAGAGAAAAACACAAAGAGCTGCTTTGATTTGAGTGTGACCCTTGTGAAACATTTTGTCTTTTACCAGTTGATGCTAAAGGTGGAGTCATGCTTCTGGACAAAAGTCCCTCCGTAGATATCCACTGTGAAGGAATTGATTTATAGTCAAGTGTTGGATTTTACCTGATAGCACCACCACAACACTATAGAGCTCAACAGTGAGGCTCCAGAAGTGAAAATCCCATTCATATTTAGATTTTCGTTATTAGCCATAATGTCATAACCATCTAAGGTAGACTCACCACGAGCTACGAGGTTGGGAAACGATGGTATATGCCCCTGTAGGAGCCACAAGTCCGTATGATATCAACCACGTTTGAAGAAAAACATGTTTTATTTGCAATCATGGAAAAGTATCACACTACAATCCTGAGTGTATCCTGTAGTGATTTCAAACCGGGCGAACATGGCGGCTCGTTTGGAAACGTTCTCTTATATTACGAAAATAGTCCACCGAAATGTGTTTCTGAAAACATCTGAAGCGAGAAATAAGGCATGCAGTTGCTGAATCAATTGTCTTCATTTTAGATCGACAACGGTTAGTTTAAACGTTTTTCTGGAGTATCCAGAGGTGACGAGTCGCCATTCGTAATGGTTTATGAGATGTGGTTTGGTTTGTAAAGTGTCAGAAAATGCTCATTCACAGTTTCCTACAGGCTGGAGACACTAGCTTCATATTTCTTGTTTTGACCAGTAAAAGACCAAATAATCAGTTTACTATCACATAAGAGACAGAAGAGCAGCAAATCCTCACAAATGAGAAGCTGCATGGGACAAAAGAATATTTGGCCTTTTTGCCAAATCGACTGTTTGAATAATCAACGGATTGTTTCAGCTCTGCGGCGTTAACACTCTTTTATTCACCCTTGTAATATGATAGAGAGGTTGGCCTTGTCTCACTGCTGATTGTCATGCAGTCATTGCCAAGTATTCTGAGCATTGCATTACGAGGCAATACTCTGGTGCCACTGAGCATTTCACAATGTTTTGTAAAGTAACATAACGTAATGTAATGATGTCATCGTGAGTGTGCAACGTGATGATGCAAAAGCCAAAAGCCTTAGCTTTTTGCTGCAAAAAGAATGAATGCTCTAGCTGTTATAATTTTTATTTTAGATCGCTTTAAACAGCACCATGCAAACAACCATTCTGTTTTTAAAGTTTAAAGGGGACATATCATGACAAACTCGCTTTTTTAGTGCTTGAGCACATACATTTGGGTGTATACATATACTGCCCACAGCTTGAGAACTACCTTTGCAAAGGTGCACCATTTTTCTCGCAAGCCAATCAGAGCAGACTGGGCTATTTAAAGAGACCGGCGATAAAGGTATATTCAGCGAGACATTAAAGTATGTAAACATGTTCTAATAGAAACCAAAAATAAAATTTTTTGTCTCCTTTAAATAAAAGATCTTCCACCACTCGCTACTTGAGTAGGTTTTTCATGAATGGAGACACAATGACAATCCTTCCACACACACACATCTTCACTGTATGTGCTCCGTTCCCGCGGGCCTCTTTACTGCAAACACATCACTAAAGTAATTCATATTTACACAAACTGCTCTAATATGCCCTGCCCTGTCGTGAAGAGGGCTATAAAAATGTTAACAGCACGGCGCCCTGAAACTGTCCGGGTGTCACTCGGCGGTTCACAACTCTCTCAATAAACACTGTGTGACAGTTTAAATGCTGCGGTCGTTACACTCACGGCCGTCACTTGAAATGAAAGTAGGTAATAGTTTGACTTGGCTTTCTATACCTTGTGTGTTCAGAGGGCTGTTCATCTCTTAGTCGGAGGGGGAATCGAGCGTAATTTGCTCCCATTAACTCTGATTAGAATCTGTTGCGCTGCTGAGACAATTCTTCTTCTTTAATTATAACATTGATTATCCAAAGGAAAGCTTTTAAATAAGCCCTGTGTGCACAGAGCCGGCGTTTGTTTACAGGGAAGAGGAGCTGGCACAATATGCAAATATCAGGTTTCATACATGTATTTGTTTTTAATGCTGGATATTTGCATGATTTCAGCCAAGCTTTGGTGCAGCCTGGGAAGAGGAGGAGGAGGAGGAGGAGGAAAGCTCTGCGATAGCGTAGCGGTATGGGGGATGTTTTGAGGAGCTCCTCCCTCAAGGTTAATTATGCACTTATTGTTATGTGAAAGTCGGGCTTTCACCTCTACGTGTCTGCTGCCTTTGGGATGGAAATGAAGAAAAATAGATCATTATTTATATATATAAAAAATGCACTACGGTATAATGAAACTGCAAAGTGGGGGAGGGAGAAGGAAGAAGAGAGAGAGAGAGAGGGTGAAGGAAGTTTTAGCTTCTGCTGCTACCGTTTCGGCTGAGCTCTAAATGGCTTCATGACTAATCTCAGCAGGATCTGTAAAAATAGTTTATCTATTTCTGCACACCCGAGATCAACACAGCAGTGTGTGTGTACAGTGTGTGTTCTTACAAAGTCCAGCAGCAGCAGCAGCAGCAAGGAAAGAAAATAGTCTCACAGGAAAAAACACTATTATTAAACAGGCGTATAGAGACACGCACTGTTCACGTTACCTTCGCAGGAAAAACGCTGATTTATTTCGCCAAGTAAATTCCACAGTTTGTTGATTTGATTCAGGGAGGATCTCTGGAGTCCGAAGAGGATTTATTGAATTGATCTCATAAGTCAATTATGTATTTAAGATCCTGAGCAGCCTCTGTGGAGCCAACTGTCAGTTATTATTACTCAAATCTTCGGATTTATTATAACTAGACTAAGTATCTGAACAACTGTTTCCAAAACAAACTAGAAAATGGCTCAGTTTTTCTAAACAACTACACAATGTTCGAGTTAGTGGGTGAAAACATGGTTTTCTTCTCACTGTACATCACTCGCTCTAGTCTTCCAGTAAAAAAAACAATAAAGAATAGACCAAAACAAAATTTGATATATAAAAAAGAAAGAATAGATGCACACATCTCCTTAAGAAGCTGTGTGTTTCTATGTATGCAGGACTAGTTAGGTGCCAAAGAAGTGTCCGAAAGAACAAGAAGATTTTAGAAGAAAATGTAAATGTGCTCATTTGTGTTGGACATTGCAGATGTAAATACTATAAATAGGTTTAATTGAATTCAAAATGACTATTCTTTGCATGTGAAATGTTTTTTGGAAGTTGAAGTTGAGGGATGTGACGTGATTAATCGCACAAATGAAGATAATTACAGAAGTGGAGATAAAAACTCATCTCATAATTATGACATCTGGTAGCAGGTGTAGCAACATGTTCTGTGACCTGATTACGATTTTCACCTCTATTGCCACTGCAAACATTTTTTATTATACTTTATGCTATTTCATGCTTTATTTTGACAGCTGTGAGAGCTAATAATTAAGCAGTAATTCATTGCTGGAGTGATAATGTTATTTTCTTTGGTGAATGTAAGGCTCTTCTGTAGAAAATGTGGGCGTGATTGTCAGATTGTCGGAATCGGAAATGACAAGCACTTTGTTTGAAGCATACTTTAAAATAAACACTTTAAAGTAAAAGTGCTGAAAGCAACTGTAATCAGTTGAAGTGTAATCACTGAAAGTAGCTGAAGTGTCCTCTGAACTGAAGCACTGAAAGCATAAAAAAGTGAGCAAACTAACGAGTTTAACTGAACAAGCTGATGACAGAAAAAGTAGGAATAAAGGAGATGTAACACGAGCAAGAAAAACGTTTAAATATCTCAGTTGAGAACTTAATATACAGTTTTTTCATGATTTAACTAACTGGTTATTAGTAGCGGTTAAAGTGGATTCTTCTGTGACGCTTGTTTATTTATTTATTTTTTTAATTTTATTATTATTTTTTATTTATTTGTTATATTATTATTTTATTATTTATGCATTAATTAATTATTATTTTTATTTATTTATTTTATTATTATTTTATTACTTATATATTTATTTTATTTTATTAAAACAAATATTTATTTATTATTTATTTCATTTTTGTTTGATTTATAATGCACATTGAGTTCATTATTTAAGTTAGAGAAAGGGGTAGGACCTTATATGTGTTTACTTCTGCCTACTCCTTTTCGAACATATATTTATTTATTTATTATGTTATTTTTATTTTATTTATAATAAACATTAAGTCCATTATTTAAGTTATTAAAGTTATAGAAAGGGGTAGGACCTTATACGTGTTTATTACATATAAAACCCTGTACTATATGTTTTCCAGCTGTTTACTTAAGACTTGAAAATGCCACAAAATAAGTTCTTGCATGATAAACACAGGATATGTGCTCAGAGACTAATCTGCTCTTTACGCTGGAAAACAAAACAAAAACACTTGACTGAGCCAAACAACCTGAACCCAGAACCGGCTTTCATTATCAGCATGTTTCAGTGTATGGACTATATTTCATTTTCTCTTCAGCTTGATGCTAATCACTGCTGCAGGGAATGTCAGCTCACACAGCGTGTTGTAGTCATTCTGTAACCGTGACTCATTCGGCAACGTTTCACTGACTCCCAACAAGTGTCTGAGTTTGTGGAGGTTTTTTTTTTGTATGTAAGTGACTAACAGGAAAAACATGCAGGAATCTGAAGGCCGCTCAGCATCTTCCTAGGAATGTAAGCTCTGTATTTTGGGGGGGAGGGATAAACAGCAAATGAAAAGATACACGAACAACGCAGGAATTAGATAACACTGGTGCACTGTGGGAAACAGGAAGCCGATAAAAACCACATCATGTCCCCTCATGCAAACGTGCTGGAAGTTGGCTTTTTAGCACGACTCTGGAGAGATGGAGCTCTGGTCCACCTGGGATGTGTGTTTTATTTGTGTTGTCATGTTATGGTCACATTGTAGGGACACAAATCTGTTCAAACAGGCACATTGAGGGGATTCATGTTCTGCTGGTCCCCACGAGGATAGCAAAGTCTGTCCACAAATAAGGGATGAATCCAGCCCGCCAATAAATCACAGCCGGCCTCCTCACAGACAAAAACTCGCTATATTATTATAGTATAGGTCAATAGTTTGCTAGAACAGCCCTGTCTCATAAAAATGACATATACATACAGCTAAACTGTATTCTCAGTTCCGTTTTGAGGGAAATATTTTGTCACAGATTACGTTTGTCTTTGACGTATCATAAATACGTTTGTAATGATAGTCTGCAGAAGGCTGCTTAGTACAACAAGCGACACACAGAGCAGGGGATGTGATTACTGAAAGTCATGTCTATAAGGTAACCCGCAAATTGTGAAAACTTGCAAAAACACTCGTGAGACTCGCTGCCCGACGACCTATCCTAACATTATCCATTCAAGGTCAATGCCTAACCTTAACCATCTCACAAGAGTTTTCCAACTTGTGGGTTACCTTCTGTACACAACTTCAAGTTACGTGGTGTATTAACGTTAATGAAAGTTACGTGGTTTAATAGCGAGTATAACAAGCGAGAAAGTCCACTACTGGGTGGGTGGAAGGGCTTGGTTGATGGGTCAAACAAATACAGGACTTTCCCCAAGGAGACCACTGTTCATGTCCCACGTGAAACTAAAAGTCAACTTATTTTAAATAACGTAACAAACTTAGTTATTTTAAAACAAACCATGATGCATTTTTTACTAAACGTAACAAAGTAGTTTTGTTGCTTCATTTGTTTTGTTTTGTTTCAATTTTCAACTTTAACCACGTGTTTAAAAATCCGGGAGGAAATACGTTTCCCTCGAAACATAATTGAGAATGCAGTTTGGTTGTATGGGAACGTATTTTTGTGGCAGACGGGGGTTTGTAGGGCTGCAACTAACGATTATTTTCCTTGTTGATTAATCTGTCAGAAACAGACATTATATGCTCTCCTCAGAGCCACCAGACTCCACTGAAAGAAACAGTCATTTTGCCTCGTGGATCATTGTTAAACACTTAATTCAAACTCGACAGGAACAACATAAAACTCATCAAAACCGTCTTTGTTAGTGTTCCAACAATCACCAACTCTCGTTTGAGAGTTTGAAAGAGAGACTGAATAAGTAATAGATATAAAAACAAAACAAAAAAGAAGAAGTAACCACCTTAACATTTTCACTGTTTACCAACCCTGCTTCTGGTGCCAGTCTATGACGTTGAACGTGACACATGGGAAAAAAAACAGCTTACATATACACGCTAATTTTAGTGGAATTTGGGTATAATACAATAGTCCTGCAATGAATGTTATAAAAGTTGTTTTAGAGAGGAGTTGATTCAACTGTGTGATCATTTTTGGGGGATATTTTAGTTAAGAGACGTTACGTAATTCCCCTCATGTCTCGTCTGAACTACAAACTGAGGCGAGGTCGAATCAGACAGAAATCATAATACCACACTGGGTATTTTTAGGGGAAAGCCCTGACATGAATATATCTTTTTGGTCGTCTATCGTCTATCTGGTAAACTGAATTTGTTTTTAGATAATTTACATCAATATTCATATTATTTTAGTAGCATTCAAGATTTCAGTGTTTTCTTTCCTTCATTTGTGCCACAGATCTGTTTCCTAAAGTCACTCTGAGTCTGACATTTTCAGTTATGATTTAAGCTTCTTTCATATGTGGTCTTAAAGCTGACACATATCTAATTTGTGGCATTGTGACCTCAGCCTCAACAGTCATTCTGAATTCATGCACCACCCGTTTACCGCTCCCAGTGGAAGTTACCAGTCACTACTAACCTTTGATACCTGAAATTCTGGATGAAACCTGTTTCTGTTCTTACATCTCTGCAGAGGAAACAGCCACTTCTGCTCTTCATAAAGCCATCATCAAAAGTTTTTGTTTTTGTTTTGCCTACTTAACCCTCATTTTTATTTTACTCTCAAATTTGCAGCTGTTATTGTGCACATTAACATTTAAATGGCACCGCTCAATACGACATAAATCAGTGTTTTTCATTTTGATGTGTTTACTTGTGTTGAAACCTGCCAGATGCACGCCTAAAAAAAATCAGATCTGAGCCATAAATCAGTATTGAGCATTAATGTTTGCAGCGTGAATAAAACCATCAAGGCTTCAGAGGCTTTTCAAGGAAAAGAAAACACTGAATACGTGAATTTTTTCTCACTTGTTTTGCATAAAAATGATCAAATTCAGAGACACTCATTGTTAAAATACATCACATCTTCAGTTTTAATTAAAAAATCTGTATCTGCCTTTAAAAAAAAAACATATTAATACGAATGCTGTTTGTGTTTGCAAGTATATGCATGCACTTACTCATGCATGCTGTTCTCTGGTGACTACACTTAACAGTTCAACGTAGTGGCTCGTAATTAATAATTCATCAACAGCACAATAGTGAGCTCACTCTGATTGTTTGTGTGTTTCTCAGCCTTGGCTCTGTGTTTTTCTTTTTTTGTCTCTCTGCAGCCATCAAGGAGAAATACAGCGACTGGACAGAGTTCCTGGTTCAGGACCTGACCGGCGCCAGAACGGCACCGGCCAACCTGCTGGAGGGGGTGAGTGTGTTCGCACTGAGAGTCTCTCATAGGGAAGGGAAGGGGGCATCAATTACGTACGTCATGTTTTCTACAATTCTGTCTCTAATGTTATTGTTTCTCCTCGCTGACTTAAAGGAAAAGACAGAACTTTTGTAGTTGTAGCAGAACTTAATAGTTTGTTTATTTTGAAGTGGGGTTGTGTCATAGTCAAGGTATACGATCGGCACTGTGCTGGTACTCCTGTCTGCTTCTCCAAAACTGGGGGCGTGCCGACCGTCATCTACTGTAGGTAGTACCTCATACAACCCCTCTTCAAAACACCTAAATTATCCCTTTAATGTCATTGTTAAATAGGACGCTACAGTACAGAAGAGGAAGAATACATTTAACCAGCCTGATTTTCAATGAATGCAAATGTTTGGACACAATGGTTTGGCCTTTAGCGGCTATTTTTTTGTCTCTTATTGCAAAGCACTGTTAGAAAATAGAGGAAGGATTTACACAAAGGAGATTTTCTGTTCTCTGTAATATGAAACACAGCTGACCTTTGAGCTAACTGGTCTCGATCTAAGCCACTTTCTGATTGAAATTTGGGCATTTTGTGCCTTTCTTTGGGGGGAACAACGTGCAACAAAGGAACTCAGCCGGACTGGAGTTGACCCAGGGACATTGGGGTTCATATCGAGCGCCTTACGCCCTCAGAGTTAGATGGGAAGATTGAGACCAGCCGCCATGTCTGGACAGTAAATATGTAGCTGGAGCCAGCAGGCCGCTGCTGGCTGTAGCCTGATATATAACAGACAGATATGAGAGTGGTATCAATCTTCTCATCTAACCCTCGGCAGCAAAGCAGATAAACGTATTTCTCAGAATGTCAAATCATTGTTCTAAACTGAAAAAGACACCACATACTAGAAAGGAAAGAACAATGATGCAAAAAGAAAGCTCTTAAAAAAAAAGTTTTGTAGGAGGTTTAACTCAATAAACCACTCAGATGATCTTTTGAGAGTTAGGACTAAAACTGTCTCTCCGTGTGTTTCTCTCAGCCTCTGAGAGGTAAGAACACCGTGGATCTGATCGTCGAGGGCTCGGTTCTGGAGCTTCAGGACGTCTCGGGCCCGTTCCTCTACTGGCCGGTCCGAGTCATCCAGAACGTGGGAGGGAGGCTGCGTCTACGCTACGCTGGCCTCTCTGAGGACCACCAGGCTCAGGACAACTGGCTGTTCTACCTGGACGTCAGGCTCCGCCCGTTCGGCTGGGCTCTGGAGAACCAGCTCGCCTTAGAACCGCCGACAGGTGATGATCTAATCTGCTCGCAACTTTTCATTTACCGCCCGGCCTGAAGCTGCTGTTGTGATGAGGAGGAACTTTGATTTTTCCCAAACTTAATTATTTAGCCCTTTACGACTATGTCTATTTTCATTATCAACTGATCTGCTTTTTACTTTCTTGATTTCTTGATTAATCTCTTGATAGTTTGGTCTATAAAATGTCAGAAAATAGTGAAAAAGAGTCGAAGGTGGCGTCTTCAAATCACTTGTTTTGTCAACAACAACAGTCAAATCTAAAATATATCAAATTTACTGTCAAGGAAGACTGAAAAAACTGTAATTATTCACATTTGAGAAGTCGGAATGAGTAAATCTTTGGCATTTTTGCTTTAAAGTAATCACTTACATGATGAAACGATTGGCAACATTTTTGCAGATTAAATTGAAAATGAATGCCTTTAAAAACATGATAATTAAAATAAGATATACGCTTGTGTTGCCCAAAGTTACCAAAGATTGCAAACTTGCAATGCTAAATTTGAGGGGAAATGTGTATAAAGTGATGCACAAAACCGGATGTAATGTTAGAATTGTACACCTGCTGTGAGCTGTTGGGACAAACAGATACAGATTATGTATTTTATACTGTCAAACAATGTTGTTTTTTGTAAATTTTAAGAGATTAAAGTGGAAGTTTTATGGGAAAATCATGAGTTAATGTAACTTAAAGGGCCTAGCACAAGAGTCCTCATTAAAATCCTTACGAATTAAATTATTTTTGACTGCACTGGCAACACTGACTTTATGTATTTTAACTTCAACTTTTCACATCGTCTCTCGGCTCCTCAGGACTCAGGTCGCTGAAGAGCGCCGCCGACTGGCAGGAAGCTCTGGAGGACGCTAGACAGAAGAGCTCGCTGCCGCTGGAGGTGTTCAAGGTGAGTCACTACAGTCTGTGTGTGTGTGTGTGTGTGTGTGTGTGTGTGTTGGCTCAGAGCCAGACTGCAGGACGACCTGGATGAGATGAGCTTTGTTTTGTTGCCACTATTACCTCTATTGTCTGAGGCTGATTTATGATATAAAACTGGGATAATAAATAGTAACGCAATATTTTACACGTCTGTAATTTCCTAATAATTTACTAGCGGGTTTCCTTGACAGAATTATGTAATTTGGCACCAATTTGGTAGGAATTCAATAATTCATATTTATTTTGGCCTGATGTTCGCCACCATACTGAGATGATGAGGATAGCATGTTACCTCATTCATTACGTGCCCACCCAGCAGGGTTTGCATGACCTACATTGTCTCGCATGTGTGCACGTTAACAAAAGTGGAGCACATTTGTCTGAAAGTCTTGACTTTACTGTGTCAGGACCACGTAGACCTGCCCGAGCACTCCTTCAAGACGGGGATGAAGCTGGAGATGGTTTCTCCGTGGGAGCAGCTACAGATCTGCCCTGTTTCTGTCACCAAGGTGAGCCACGTCGCAAACAATGTCTTATCTATAGAAACATGTATATATATATCAAGCAACCTTCTCCCTCGAGCATTCCTCAGCTGCCTTTATTAATGTGGCATTGGATTTTTAACGTTTCTGCCAAGAAGGTCGCCTTTTAGATTCCAGTGACTGTAATATTTCATCTCTTATGTGTCCCACTAATGCTGACTTCTTAATAAATCTACCTACACTGTGCTGTATTTATAAAGACTTCAATACGTAGAGCTATATGTGTTGCATTATAAAACAAGTAGACTCATTGTGTGACATCTAAATCTTCTGTTTTTGGAATAAAGCTGTAAAAAGTCAATATTTTAAAGCTTAAGTCTTGAAATTTCATCCCAGCTTTCTGCTGATGTTTTGAAAAATTGTGACATTCTGGTTTTCTGCACACAAATTGAAAATGTTTGGGTGATAATGGGTGCTATATCAAAATAAAGAAGTGTGCACTTACGTGTGCAAATCTTCCAAAAAATATTTAAAATGAAAGTCTTTGAAATTGCACAATTTTTCTTTTTTGGTAATAATTCATACATATATAATTTATTTTGAAATACTTTTGAAGGAAGCAAATTCAAAACATGAATTTATCTGATCAGAATTGTTTTTTAAAATTAAGTTCATCAATGCTATAATTATTCAGTATTAATTAATTATTAATAATGTTTATTAATCATTAGTTTTATGGCCCTTGTTTGCTTCCATACCGGACTTAAAGGGGGCCCTCCAGCAATTTAGTATTGCATTTCCATAGATTAAAAGAAAGAAAATGAATGCAGCAGAGGCTGAGATATAAAAAAACACCTGATCCTACATTTCCCATGGTGCACCTCCAGAGCATCTTGCATTTGTAGTCTCCAAACCGAAGCAAATGCCCCTTTAACAGTAAAAAGAAGATGGCGACTAAAGAAACAAACAGATTTACGCATTTGTTATCAAAATGTTGCATTTAAATTTCCTCTGCTTGTTTCTTCCTCTTCAGGTCTACAACGAGAGCTACTTCCAGGTAACGCTGGACGATCTCTCCGTTGACACTAAGCCACGGTTCGTGGTGTGTCACGCCAACTCGCCCGGCATCCTGCCCGTCCAGTGGTGTCTGAAGAACGGCGTGGGTTTGGAACGGCCTCGGGGCTTCGAGGGCCAGGACTTCGACTGGGCCGACTACCTGAAGCAGGGCGGGACGGAGGCGGCCCCCGACGCCGGCTTCCCTGATGTAAGACCGGCCAGATCCGACACTATTTTTAAACCGAGAAAGTTCTGAACGATATTACTAATATTTGCTCAGATTAAAGTGGGATTATCTTTGCAGGGAATTACATGAGGTCCCAAAAGTGCATGAAGTAGTAAAAAACTGTTAACACAAGAGTGAGAGGGAGATGTTAATCTGTGCGTACAGCCAGAAGCAATTCAGTAATAAGTAAGTAAGCTCGGGGAAGCAGCTGTGCTCTGCTCATTATTAGAGGTGGGAAAGTTAACCACACACAAGTTTGCTAATCCAACCAGTTAGTCCTCATCCTTGAAATGTTTTTTTTTCTCTTGTATGCAAATCATACAATTAGAAAACTCTTCTGCTAAAGAATAAATTAGTCTTTTGTGAGAGAGGAATGCACAAAGATGAGCTTTACGCTTTGTCTGACTTGTTTCCGAACATCATGTCTTGGTTTTAACAAGAGAAAAAGCCTCAGGGACGAAGACTAACTGATTGCTTTGACAAATGCATGTCTCGTCAACTTTCCCACCTCCGGTAAAGAGCAGAACATACCTGTTTCCAGAGCGTTGGGAAGCTTTGGTGATGCATTGACTTGCTCCACCTGGGTAAAGGTCGGTGAACTGTGTGAACACCAAGGACAATGATAGAAAAAAAAGTTTAAAAACTGCATCATTGCCTCTCTGATAAAGTCTGATACGTTATATTTTATAAATATATTACAATATTATCACTAAACCAAATATAATTAAAAATTCAGCAGGATATTCATCATATTATCTGACACAGATTGCAACCAAGATGTTATTTGACCCTTCGGGTACACTGGCCCCCTTTCCCACTGGACAAAAAAAACCCACTAACATCTGGCTTTTGTCTTCAGTGGGAAAGGTTATAATCAGCATTCATTCGCAGGACAAATAACTGCAGTAGTCACGGGTATTTATCAGCTCTAGTTCAGATCAGCAGTGATGGAAACATGACACCTGTGTGGACATGCTCAATTTTTTCCGGTGCGATGCTAAGTGACACGCGTTGAAGTGAATATAATAAATAAAATCAACAGGGATTTGGACAATTATTACAATTTGTTAACATACAAAGCCACCAGACTTCGTCTTATTAGTCTTATTGGTTATTATTAGTCTTTCCACTGTTCAAACAATCACCAACTCTGGTGCAGCCGTTATATGCGGTCCTAAAAGCTACCAGACTCCATTGACTGAAACGGTAATTTAACCTTGTGGGGGGGGGTTAAAACTCATCAAAACCGTCTTGGTTAGTCTTTCCACTGTTCCAACAATCACAAACTGGTTTGAAAGTTTGAATGAGAGACTGACATAACATTTACTCATAACCCTGCGTGCCCATGAGGTCAAACCTGACTCAGCAGGAAAAACAAATTCAAAAAGCCAGTGCAACGGCACGACATACTCGCAATGGGAAAGGAGTCTATAGTCGCATATTTTTACCAGGTTTTCCTACAAGAAACTGCATATACGTGCTAATTTTGTTGGGAAAAGTGTATAACATGCAATGAACCGGCAAAATCACTGTTATTGCAGCTCGTGTGAGGTGAAAATCAGATTTCATATCTTGTAATCTGAGTCCAGGTTTAAGTTATCTGAGGTTAGATCGTTGTCCTAAATGTAAAGTAAACACTACATCTTTCTCTCCTCTACCCTTCTCCTCCTCCTCATGTGTGTGTATGTGTGTGTTCAGACATGGCAGAACAGAGGCTTTGCCAAGGACATGTGGCTGGAGGCGGTGAACCCTCACCGGCCAGCGGAGGTGTGTGTGGCTCAGATCACACAGGTCAGAGGACGCCTGCTGTGGCTCCGACTGGAAGGTACAGACGTGTGTGTGTGTGTGTGTGTGTGTGTGTGTGCAGGATTAAGTGTCGGAGGATTAGGTGTCAGAGGACTCCTGCTGTGTCTCGGTGTGTTGTGTTGTGTGACAGCTCACCTCTCTCTCTCTCTCTCTCGCTCTCTCTTTTTGCTGTCTCCAGGTGTGGCGAAGCCGCTGTCAGAGTGCATCGTGGACGTCGAGTCCATGGACATCTTCCCTGTCGGCTGGTGTGAGGCCAACGCTTACCCTCTGACCCCTCCACTCAAACCTGTCTGTATGTTCACACACAAACACAAGCACACAGGAAATACACACATATTTAGTCGGGAGTGACAGCTTAATGCAGACTGTGTTTTTCTGCAGGCCAGAAGCAGAAGAAGATAGCGGTGGTCCAGCCAGAGAAACAGTAAGAAAACACATTTATCCATCAAAACTTTGACTGATGTGGGGCTCACGCTCAGGCATGACACAATAACTACTTTCGTTGGACGATATATTGTCCAGAAATAATTGCGATAAACGATATTATTGTCATTTTAAGACCATCTTATGCCACTGATGATGATAATATCATAGCATAATAATGCAAGTACACCCCTTAAAAGAGCAATGAACTTTTAATTCTTAAGAGTATTCAGACATAGGAATTGGCATTAGGGTTGGGCAATGTGTAAACACTCCCGCTCCCCCTCACCCCTTGCCATACTTTCAGCTGGTCGATCAGCTGTTATAGCGGCGGAGCATCGTAAAACACACTTGATTCAAACTCGACAGAAACAAAATAAAACTCACCAAAGTCTTTCCAACAATAAAAAACTCTGGTTTGGTCGAAGTAAACTCTTAATTCGCAGAGTTAGATGTGAAAATATGCTCTACACGTTGTTTACCCCTCGCTGTCTCTCTCTGCCCGCTGTACAGCGGCTGAGCATCCCTTGTTCCCGTTAAATTAGCAAAATAAAATGACAAACATCGCCCAAATAATCACCCAAAAAACCAACAACCGGCGACAGCCAATCGGCGATTGGCAATATATTCGTTCAATCGCCCAACCCTAATTGCAATGTGAAAAATATATTAAAATATCCTAAAACAGATTCAATCATAACTTTATTGAAAATAAATCTCATAAATGCATCATCTTTATTGTGGAAGATTTTATCGGGAACAATTTTGATCGCTCAGCTCTAATTCAACATTTATTCAAACTGCTCCTGAATGTGTTTTCCAGGTGTAAAATGAAAATGGAAATGAAAGTGAAATATTGTCCGCTGTAATCTAACCACGGCCGTCGTCTGTTTCACTTCAGCGTGGAGGAAAAACGGTTTCATTCACAGCCTTTTGTCTTCCATCTTTCTACCTGTGAGCCAAAAAACGAAAAGTAAATGTTCCTCCAGAAAACCCCCGAGGCGTTTCTCCCTCTCCGTCACTCCAAAGACATTAATTGAAACAGTGGCTTTTTAGAGCAAGAATTGCCTTCCCGGGGCGCTGATTGATTTTGTTGACAAATGACATGTTACAGCGTCGGCTGGCGAACGCAGCCCCGGAGAAATATGAGGTGTTCAGCAGCACTTTGTCAGCTCTCTCATCCAACCGCTGATTCCATTCCTCACCTTCAGGGGAATCCTTTCATCAATACTCGCTCCCCGCCACCTCGTCCCCCCCGTTGCTTTCTAACACACCATGCCTCTAAATCTGACGGAAACTCTCGTAGCTGTTACAGAGATTGATCCTTTCAATGAGCGATCATTTGATTGCTCTGTTGTTTCCCATCTGATTAGATCAGTTAGATCATTTTATCGATTAGTTTGACTGTATTGATTGCCTCCTCCCGCAGGTTGGCTCCGTCCCAGCCGTTAGAGACGAAGCCTGTCAACCTCTGCCAGCCCGTCGTCATGGATCCAGGTAATCAACCGCCGCGTTACACATGATTTATCTCCAGTAATTAATGCTAATGAGCTGCTGTGATGAGAGTTAAAGGGAAACCCTCGACCTCAGTTTGTGATGCTCACTATTTAGTTTGTGTTTCTTCAGACATGAATCTGGTTGAAAGGAAAGAAGAGGGAAGGAGAGGAGAAGGAGAAGGAGATGGAAGGAAAGAAAAGGAGAAGGAAGGAAAGGAAAGAATAGGGAAGGAAAGGAGAAGGGAAGGAAGGAAAGAAAAGAAGAGGGAAGGAAAGGAGAGGAGAAGGAAAGAAAGAAAAGGAGAAGGAAGGAGAGAGAAGGGAAGGAAAGGAGAAAAGAAGGAATGAAAGGAAAGGAGGAGGAAGGAAAGGAAAGGAGATGGAAGGAAAGGAGAGGAGAGGTAAGGGAAGGAAAGGAAAGGAGGAGAAGGAAGGAAAGAAAAGGTGAAGGAAGGAAGGAAAAGGAGATGAAAAAGAAGGAAAGAAAATGAGAAGAAAGGAGAGAGAAGGGAAGGAAAGGAGAAAAGAAGGAAGGAAAGGAAAGGAGAGGAGAAGGGAGGAAAGAAAAGGAGAGGAGAAAGAAGGAAAGGAGAGCAGAAGGACGGAAAGAAAAGGTGAAGGAAGGAAGGGAAAGAAGAGGGAAGGAAAGGAAAGGAGAAGAGAAGGAAGGAAAGAAAAGGAGAGGGAAAGAAAGGAAAGAAGAGGGAAGTGAAGGAAAGAAAAGGTGAAGGGAAGGAAAGGAAAGAAGAGGGAAGGAAAGAAAAGGAGAGGAGAAAGAAGGAAAGGGGAGGAGAAGGAAGGAAAGAAAGAAAAGGAAAAGGTAGGGAAGGAAAGGAAAGGAGAGGAGAAGGAAAGAAGAGGGAAGGGAAGGAAAGGAAAGAAAAGTGGAAGGGTAGGAAAGAAAAGGAGAAGGAAGGAAAGGAAAAGGAGAAAGAAAGAAAGGAAATGAGAAGAAAGGAAAGGAGAGGGAAGGGGAGGAAAAGGAAGGAAAGGAAAGGAGAGGAAACAGGCTTTAGTGTTCCTTTTGGCAGCACCGTCCAGAGTACCACTGTGTCGTCTCCATGTAGGAGATGAAAGTGATCCTGACGGCGTAGTAAATTATCTCGGTGAGGAAACGCCTCAGACACAACAACAGAATAATGTTTTGTTATTAACGAACACAAAGAGCAGCTACAACAACACGCAGCTAGTTTGTCCTGTTGAGCCTCATTTCCTCTTTTTCCTCACATAAAACAATACACTAGAAAAATAACACAAATGATTGGTTTCCCTGCGTGCTCATTGAACGGTGCTGCAAAGGAAATCGTCATTTATCACTAATGAATTAGAGGAAACTGAAACATGAGATTTTACTGTTGCTGCTCTCAAACCACTACTACGTTCTGTATCTGGATAGTTATCAGCTGGAAGCAGAAAAATACACCCACAGACTAAAACACAGAGCCAGGCTTTTTTTAATCCATGTTATCGTGTTTTAAAGCGAGCCTCTCCTTAAAGAAAATTACATTTTTTTGTCTTATCTTTGTAGTTCTGTCCAGTTTCTGTTAATCATGTTAAGACGCAGCTTTAAAACTAAGTGCATTTAGAGGTGAAATGAACGTATATGTCGACAAGTTCACCTGTTGTAAACATCTGACCTTTAGTGGGTATTCTTTGTGCACATTTTTACACTACAAAAGGACAAATAAATCTCAATATGTGCCTAAAATAACTGACCAAATTTATGTGGTGCATGCCCGAGCAAGGTTAGGTGTATTTTTGGATGCATTTCAGCAGAACGTGGAAGATATAGTGTTGTGTTTATATGTAAACAACATGTATGTTGAAGCACAAAGAGAGCGATGTTTGTTTCCAGGAGACCCTTGCCCTCTTTTTTTTTTTTTCCCCAAGTTCCCCCGTTTAAAAACCACCCACTCGCTCATGCATATTCATCCCCTCACCTAATTACTATTCACCCCTAGCGGTGCGGTTCCAGGTGCCGGCTGCAGGAAGGGCGGAGTGCAGATTTGTTATGTCGACCCTCATTTATCTCCGAGCGGGGGGGGAGTCACATGAACAGGACGTACTTTTAGACTTTACATTCACCTCTGTGGTGAAATGCACAGAGTCAAATACTACTGATATACAAGAATATAACATAAATAATAAGAAAATGCAATTTTTTAGGCCGAAAAATAGCATTAAAAGAACAAAGCATGCACTGTTAAAGGCCCTTCTCCAACTGCATCTTACTCTGGCTTCCTACATGAACACACAATTTCCTGCCTAAGTAGCAATAGTTATTTCATATTTCTATATGTGTTGTTTTTCTCTGTGCTCTTTCTTACTGGTTTAGAGTGGGCGGGGTTCAGTTGGGAAAATGTGATGACAGTTGTTTGTGAGATTGTTTGTCACCGTCTATAAAAATCTGATCGAACCACACCCACACAGTCCTGATGAAGCAGATTAGCTGAGTTTTAGAGTGTTAAACTCTTTATAAATAATACCTAAATATGATTTTTTTCCGCGTACATAACGGCAGTTGTTGCATATTTAATTATTAACATTTAATGTTATAGACATATCACATTTTCAGGGGTATTTTCAGACATTCAAGTGCAGGGATCCAAGTGCACAACACTAAATACAAGTGTAAACGACCACCAAAACACATTGTGATCCGATCACTCAAACCACATGCTGAGACGGTCTGGGGCACATTGGACCATGTTTCTTTAGTAGCGTAAATGTTAATGCGTCCTGCTCATAGACTGTATATAAGAAGTGGATGTAGTCACCGTGATGTCACCCATTGGTTTGTGGCCTACGGTTTTGAAGCCTCGAGTTCGGCATTTTGTGTCCGTCAGCATCTTGTTTTTTTGCAAGCAGAAGTGACACGAGAGGGTGAAGAACAATGCATTTATTGTTTTTGTAGAATGAATTCATCAAGTTGTATTTGGAGTGCGTTTTCAAGGCGTCACATTTGGATGCCGTGACACAGTTATTGGGCTTATACTGCATTTGTTGTATATGAGGTAAAGGGAGATAAAAGAGTTAAAATGTACTTATTACTTATTTGTTTCATATTTTTTGGGGGGTTTTAAAAGAGGAGATTATTGACCTAAGTTTATATTCCTGTTTGTGGTCTTGTCTCTATCCCAGGCTCAGCCAATGGCAGATACTGCTGCTCCAAGATTTTTGTCAACCACCGCTGTTTCTCAGGACCCTACCTCAACAAGGGACGCATCGCCGAGCTGCCGCAGGCCGTCGGGCCCGGAAAATGCACGCTGGTCCTCAAAGAGGTGGGCTGATGTCTGGAGCATGGGGGGGAGGCGGAGAGGAGCAGGTTTAATCAAAGACTTACACACTTTCAAAGAGAGAGGAGGGCCGACAGAGACGGAGAGGGGGGGGAGGAGGTGAAAGATGGCGGGTGAGACAGCGATGTCTTGTTAGCCACCTGCAGTTTCCCAGCAGTGCCTTCATTTTAATGTGAGGAGCTGTCAGTCAAGTGTGTTTACACACACACACACACACCGCCAGCGCCGCGCAGCAAAACAGCCTCTTAATTTCTCCAGAGACTTTCTGGATGTGTGCGAGCATGTCAGGAGTCCATGGTTTTGTAAAGACGACTCTGATCTGCGTTTGTCCTCCTTCATGTTTGTGCAGTCACTTTTTTCTTGAGAATTGTTGAGTAGTTTATTTTGCGTTTTGTTTTCGCCTCCAGCTGCTGAGCATGCTGATCAACGCCGCCTACAAGCCCGGACGAGTCCTGAAGGAGCTGCAGGAGCTGGAGGATCAGAGCTGGGACTGCCAAGAGGAGACCCTCAAAGCCAAGTGAGGAAACCAAAAAACTACGAAGTGAAGGAGAACAGATTGTTTGATTTACTGGTTCTGGTCATTTTCAGGGGCAATTAAGTCATATAATAACAAGCCCTTCTGGTTTATAAATCACAATAAATCAAACTATGACCACATCTTCCTCAAACATCAGCAGCAGGCCTCAGAAGAGCCTGTTGTTTTTCTTCTCTCTGTCCCTACGAGTCCAGTTTGCCCCCCTCCGTTGAATTTTGTGTTATTTTTATGCGTTTATGTGAGGTCTGCTGCTGGCTGCACGGAGCCAAATTATTCCACAGCTTCAGGCTGCTTCGTGCTCTCTTGTTTTCTAATCAAAAAACGGCCCCGCTTTTTTTTTTTTTTTTTCTCTGGCTGAAACGAGAAAGACTCGTCCAGTCATAGGTTCTTGGTGAGTCACCTGGGTCGGGCTGCGGAGCACAGAGATCACATTCATGCACCAATGTTTTGACAACTCGACAAAGGAGTTACTTTTGATTTTCTGCTGCCCAGAGAGCCGAGTCATCCGAGGGGACTTGTTGGCAGCTCTGATCACACAGAGAGTTAATTATCGCGGGAGGAAAATGTGTTTTTTTTGGGGCTGACTTTACATTGATTATTAGGACATGTATTAGTCAATTAGTTTCTCAACAGGAGATTAATCAGCAACAATTCTGATGATTTATTTAATCGTTTAAAGTTGTTTATCAAAGAAACATTTGATTCTCAAAAGTGTGATTTGCTGCTTTTCATTGTTTTTATATCATTGTAAACTTAATATCTTTGGGTTTTGGACTGTTGCTCAGACAAAATAAGACATTTTATACACTAAATGGTTAATCAAATTATAAAAAAAAAATAGTTATCCTCCAATCTATTTGTGTGCATGCTTTCGGGTTTTCCATTCGTCCTACTCTCGTGAACACCTGGAGGGAATTTCTTCAAATTTTGCATAAACATCTTCTTGGACTCAAGGATGAACTCATTAGATTTTGGTGGTTAAAGGTCACTGTGACCTCACAAAACACGTTTTGGGCTATAACTCAGTTTTCTTTTGGGGGGAAACTTGTATTGCTTTATTCTTTCTCTTTGTTGTTTATTAGTGCGGATTAAAACCAGAGAAAAAGAACAACAAATCTTATTAAGGCTTTAGCCTGTAGATATAATCTCATCTTTAATCTGGGTCTGTTGTTTGGATGTTTAAGAAGTCAGTCACATCAGATTGCAGGTCAGATTTGTCCTTGAACGCTGCCAACAGATCAGTTCCTCCTTCCTAACCTTCGCCATTAGATGGGAGATTGCAGAATCGACCCTCCGCTCTCCTGGATAATCCTCAATCAACCATCTGAATTCACTAAAACAGCCCACTTTCACATCATAAAACTGCGCCGCCAATCATCATTCATTGTGGTCGAGTGCTTTTGATGGATTACCGTTTCATTATTCATTGTTCTCATAAATAAAAAGTCTGACAATGTCACGACATCCCTCCCTCAGATATAAAGGGAAAACCTATCGCTCCACCATCCGGATCGTCCGCCTCGCAGACCAGATCCCAGAGTTCTGCCGTAAGGTGTGCGTGAAGCTGCAGTGCTGCCCGAACCTCTTCAACCCCGTCTTCGTCACCGACAAGTGCCCAGAGAACTGCTCCGTTCAGACCAAAACCAAATACAGTGAGTCTCTGTAATTAAACGCATCACTTCCTGCACCACAGCTATGAGGAAGACTCCAAATCAAAGCTTAAGTGTATAATTGCCTCTGATGAGTAGCTAGGACTTTGTGTTTTTGGGGGGGTGTATTGTTTTCAACATCTGCTGTGCGTCCGCAGCTTATTACTATGGGAAGAAGAGGAAGCTGTCCAAGCCGACGGGAGGAGAGGAGGCGGCGGAGGGAGACCTGGCCAAGCCGGCGCGCCGCAGGAAGAAGAGGAAAGCTATCTTTGTGCAGAAGAAGAGACGCTCGTCCGCTGTGGACTACACTGCTGGCTCGCCGCAGGTTAGATCACACTTCTTCCATAACTTTCACCACCATAACTTTCATATTTAAGAACTCAAATACTGGCCAAAGAACCAAAACAAGTTTCTCCAGGTATATATTTGTTAGTTTGCTAAATAACTACCTGAATAAAAACAGTGGAGAGTCAATAAGAGACTCTAGTAGAGCTTAATGAATCTGGGTCTCGAAGCGGCTATTGGAACCCAACACCAAACGTATCTAACTCCTATCCACACTCTCAGTAGAAACTTGAAACTCTTGAGGACAACATGAGTCATCCCAAACGTCACTTACAAGGAACTTCAGACTAATCTCACTTCTGTTCCTGCCCAGCTCAAATATCTCCTCCTGTGTGACACCAATAAGACACCAGCGAAGCCTCACTGGATCAAGTTTCACCAACACTTTGGTTGTTTGTCTGTTGTCAAGCATTTTATAAAAACATTTAAACAAAATATTGTTCATGGGGCAAAGAACAGCTGATTAATTTTAATACCAATTGGCCAAAATATGGTAATAAAGTAGGCATTGTTTCTCACAAAACCTGACCTTTTAATGTTGGCTACATCAATAATGATTTAGTGTCTAAATATTTGGATCTCTACAGGTACACAACAGAAATAAGTTGATGTTGCATTGTTATATTTGATCATGAGTATCATCTAGTTGACATATACAGTATATCTAAAATGAAAGATCCATTTAAATGGGTTGCTAAATTAATAAAAATCCGCATTAAAATGGATTTTGTCTGCTGTGATGATGATATTTAAATAGCTCAGAACAACTGAGGTATATCAAACAGCACAAAGAGTTTTAGTAACGTTGATTTTAAATGATTTCTAGAGCAACAAGTGAACGGCGTCTGAGGTCTTGCCACCACCAGACTGAAGCCAAAACACAATATCTGTCTGACTCTGAGCCTTTCCTTCCTCCCTCAGGACAGCGACGAGGATGAGGAGATGATGGCGTTGCAGTCGGGCAGCGAAGGCACCAGCTCGGAGCCACGCGAGGACCACACCGACGCCTCCTCCGTGGAGGTGACCAGCAGCCGCCCTCGCCGAGCCGTGACGCTGCGCAGGGCCTTCAGCGTCGGCAACACTACGGGCAGCCACGAGGCCCCCGAGGGCCGCAGGAGGTCGACTCGCTCGCTGTCGGCGTACAACCAGAACACCAAGTACCAGCCGCCCAAAGGACAAGACATGCAGGTGCAGACAGAGAGACGGCACACTGATGCAGGTTCAAGCCGCACAGTGGTCAGTAACGAGGGTTAGTGTGTCCGGTTTAGTGACACAATTCAAATCAATGAGTAAAATAAGTTAACTTAACTTGATACCTTTAAGGTATTGACCGAAATAACCACGTACCATGAGGTATCAAAACTTCTCTGGTCGAACGATACCTGCATTCGATCCTTTTTGTGCCCAGAGCTAGAAAAAAATATATTTTTTTATGGTTTTGCTTGCAGCCAATCACCACAAGCGTTCTTCGATTTAATGCGATGTATGATTAGCCTACAACCGCAGAAGCTACAACCCATACAGCCTGTGGTGTTTAGTGTGCTGAGATGCCACCAAGACGTTTCGAAAGTATGGCTTTACTACACGCTTGATCGGCGTATGATCAAAATAAACGCGGTGGTGATGCCATTTTACGCAACTGAATGCTTCCATTCACATCATCTTCAACGGGACTCTCGCAAATCATTTCAACGGCAACCAAGCAGAGAAATCGTCCGCATAGTGTACAGCATAGTTTTGAGAGCTGCTTTTTTTTTTTTTTAAATCTGGGTTGATTGAATTAAACATTTCAGTCGCTATTGACGGTAGCTTGGCTATTTAAAAATGTTGGGTTTGCACAGGATGTCCTGCTAGTGACGATTCTCTCTGACCAACCAGTGGCCCGTAGTATTTTAACTCCACCTTCTAGTATCGGCTCAGCTCGCTTGAAACCTCGACCGAAGTAGTACCAAGAATGGAGCAGTTCGATTGGTACCATCCACCACTTTAGCTAATGGAAACGTGAAAATAACCATTCTAATATGTAATGAACTGAACTGAACGGAACTAGACTGCTTGGTGGAAACGTGCCAATAAACTAATTTGTGTCTGGTCGCAAAGTGAACGATAAAATGTAAACAACTACTTATTATTTAACAGTCATATAATGACTGCACAATGCAGCCTGTACAGCATTGTACGACATATTCAACTAGTGGTGCTACAATTATCAATAAATCTACAGCGACTTCACCAAGTAACACATCAGCAGAGGAGGATGGATCCAGCTTTAGACTGAAATAAATGAGGGATTAATTCAGTACATGTGTTTGTGATTCTGTAACTGACAGTGTGTGTGTTTTATGTGTGTGTGTGTGTCAGGTGGAGGAAGAGGAGGGTCAGCTGGTTTTGGACAGAAATCCTCTGGAGTGGAGCGTAGACGAGGTCGTTCAGTTTATCAACTCTACTGACTGTGCATCCCTGGCCAACATCTTCCAGGAGCAGGTAATAATAATAATAATGAATTTAATTTATATAGCACACTTTAAACTATACTTACTTACTTGTGAGGACACTTCTTGTCCTCCTATCATCCCGACTACATGCCTTACTCTCTTACTAACCAGACAAAAAGGACCAAATACTACTTTAGTAAAAGAGCACACACGCGGTCACACAATTGTTCAGATCATCTCTGAAGTAAGAAAGAAGTAAATTTACTCTCCTCGCCTTTTTCCCCCACTGCTTTCTAGTTACAACACATTGAGCCAATATTTGTATTTTACTACAGCATCAGATATCAGGAGGTCAGTCACCACCCTGAGTGTTTGATTACATATTTCTCCAGCTCATGACGTCCCATGAGTCTGACAACATGCCGACCAAAATCCTTTCTCTTTCTTCATGTTTAGGGTTTATTGTTTTCAAATTGTTTGTTTAAAAGAAAATTAAAGATGCAACAATTAATCAATCAGTAATTAATCCTTAGGTTTTCTAGTTTTATATGATAACAGCATCTTAACTCTAGCTTTAAAACGGAGCCCGCAAATACCTCTGAAAGATCGATTGCGTTAATGTGTTAAAGAAATTAGTGTCGTTAAAACGAATTAGTGCTAACACGTTATTATTGCGTTAACTTTGACAGCCTTAATTCAAGCATAAAATTTCAGAAAACTTGTAATACAAAAACTAATTCTCTTCATGATGATATCTTAAATATGTTACTCTATTCACCTGTAGCATCTCCCCTTAACTTCAGTAAATAACATATTTTTGCAGTATGAAAGATAATCTTTGGCTCCAAAAGGACGCTAAAAAAACATCTTTCTCTTGAAACAATTGTTGGTAAAGAATGGTGGTAAAGTGGTAAAATGCTGAGGGAATAAAGTCAAATAAAAAAGAAAAATGTGAGCTTCAAAAGCCAGAATCAGCGGAACTGTTCTCTCTTTAAATATTTAAATATTTCTGTGTATCTTTTCCTGTGCAGGACATCGACGGTCAGGCCCTCCTGTTGCTAACTCTGCCCACCGTACAGGAATGTATGGACCTGAAGCTCGGCCCGGCCATCAAGCTGTGTCACCAGATAGAGCGCGTCAAGGTGGCGTTTTACAGACAGTACGCCAACTGATCAAGGAGCAGCACGACTGGGAACTGTTGGATTAGCTGCCTCCTCGTGGAACGTTTTGGATATGTGGAGTTTACGTGCAACAAGAAGGGATATTTTCTGGAGCGGTTGCGTTTGAAAAGCACAAACTAAGTTACAACAGGAGGAGGTTTCCCTACGAGACGTTGAAGGATTAATTTCTGGGATACCGTCGGTGTGAAAATGTGATGCAGTACAAAAACTTCCCTACTGCCGACTCCGGCAGACGAAAACACATTGGAGTGGATTTACCGATCTGTGAAGAAGTTATTATGAGAAGAAGCTGAGGACTCGGTTCTGAAGACATTTGTGTTGATTTATTACTTTTCATTTCCATTTCATTTGTGATAGAGGAGCATTATAGCTTTTAAGTTAAAAAAAAAAAAGAATTATTGACCATAAAGAGTTTTTCCCTTTTTTTTGTGTGACATGATTGGTTCTGAAAAAAATATATTTGAAAGTATTTAACAAACCAAGAAGTAATATATTTGAAATATTTATTGTTATCCTTATTTATAAGGAGTAATCTATTTGGATTTAGAGAATTGATCAGTTATATAATTATGTCCACATTAACTCCTTTTCTGCTGGAACAAACCCCTAAAAGTTATTTCACAAACAGAAACAGAATCTACATTTATTTAGATTTACACTTTGTGTTCATAAGAGGAAAAAGCAGAAGATAAGCCCTTCTAAAATACTTTGTGTTGTGTTGCTCACTTCTCATTGTTACAATCACATGAAACAATCATGTAAACTATTTTGTGTCCATCTATGCAAATGTGTTGCAGATATTTTTGATAAGTAAGAAAATAAATTTCTATTGATTTTTTATCTGTTTGGTATGAACTTTCTTTCACAATACGACCATGTGTCGAAATTGCATACTAACTAGGGGTGGGGGAAAAAATAAATACAGCACAGTATCACGATATTTTTCGTGGTAATATTGTATCGATACATGAACGTCAAGTATTTTTAATTATATAAACTATTAACCTCTTAACAATCCGACGACCTGCCGCTATTCTGTCTTTCAGAGGTCGTCGCTTAGTCTTAGCTAGAGCGAAGATACCGGTATCATATGAAACTACAAAACCTAAGGAATCCATTGGTACCAACCATGTCATGTTAGCTTGTTGGGAAGGAGGTTAAATAACGCTCCAACGCACATTATATTTATTGTCACATTAACCAATAAACTACCAGCTACGATGGGCCGACTGCACACCACCCACCAGTCAGTTTTAACTCCTAAACTCACTCACTCACTCTTCTTCATCCCCTATGGGACATAATGCTTCAATGAGCTCTCTCCATTGCATTCTGTCCTTGGCAGCATGTTGGGCCACTCCCCATGACAGGTTCATCTTGTCCAGCTCCTGTATCACAGTTCTGTGCCAGGTGGATTTTGGCCTCCCGGGTTTTCTTTTGCCTGGTGGTGTCCATCTTAAGGCGACTCTCGGGATCCGGTCCTGCTCCATTCTCAGCACATAGCCTAGCCATCTCAGACGTCTGTGTGTAATTTCCTTGGTGATGCTCCAGCTACCGTTTTTTTTTGTACAGTTGGTGGTTGGAGATTTTGTTCGGCCAAAAGATCTGGCATATTCGTCTGAGGCATCCATTGTGAAAAACTTCCACTTTCCTCATATCGGTTTTGATCACTCGCCAGCTCTCTTAACTCCTAAACACTGCCTGAAAACCGGTTAACAAGCAAAAAGAGAAGTTGAAATCGAATAATTATATAAGTAAGGGATAATGTACAGCGAGCCGGTCATTGTCGTGAAAGAAGGTATATTTAGAGCGAGCAAGCGCGAGCCCGACGCTGACTTTCGTTGATTTCACGGCCACAGGTGTCGCTGTTAAGAAGCATTTCTGAAAGTTACAAATAGTCCCTTTAAGAAATCAATATTTTGACACTATACAGTACGCCAGAGTCCGACATCAGAGATGCGCCCATAGCAACGGTCTGCTATACATAGCAACAGTCTGTTATACAGAAATAACAGAGCGCCGTGATTGACCAATCAGAATCGAGTATTCAACACAGCCGTGTAATGAAACCATTTATCCATTACTACTTTACAGTGTTAAATAACCGCTATTAATCAATTCATAAAAACATATTTAGAAAATTATGGGTGAGGATGATGATGGGACATAATGCTGTTTCATTATACACCCATTTAGTCTAAATAATTTAATATTTTCACCTATTTTGCATCCCCTAAGGTTGCCTCAAATAAAATAATTTATCATTTGTTGAGAAGTAGTACCAAAGCAGCCATATTCTTGTTATGTTCCCACTTTAACAGTGGGCATAGAGACTGAATGATGTTTTTTACATTATAAATAACTGATAGAAACTATAGATCTACTCATTAATTTGTTACACTTCAACAAACTCTTTTGGTGCTTCATCTTCAACTGACACTTCAACGGCTGTAAGTGCTTTAATTTGAAGTACAACTCCCACAACATCTCAAGTGCAAACAATTAACCTTTTAAGACATTTTATCTTGTTTACAGTGTTTGCACCCGCAACTTAAAGCACAAACGAGCACACTTTTTCCTGTTCAGCCTGAACTCTCTGTTTACAGATGGCTTATTAGCAGTAATTACTTTCGAGAGTTGCTACACCATTTCTGTGCAGAAGAGCTCTTCATATGTGAAGCCACAGTTGTGACAAAGAGGATGAAGGGTTAACTGAGGCTCCTTTATGCATGGTGAGAATATAGGAAGTCAGACATCACTGTGGTTAACAGAACAAACACAGTGATGCACAAAGTCACAGTTAAAGAGGAACCACACTCATCTCTGCTGCTCTGTTGAAACTCTGTTCAAACGCCAACTAACGCCAACAGCCGTTTATTCTTTCATCATTTAGACGTTACAACTGAATTATAAAACGATTATGAAGGAGTCTGAATAATTACTAAGTAATATAAGTTATATAATTATAGCATGTAGCTTTGCATTATAGCATTGGAATTACTTGAGAAAAATGCATATAAAAAAGCCAAAGGTACTTGCACCCTAGGGGGTACTCCTGCAGTTGTTAAAAGTAATGGATAAATGGTTGAAATAATTAGTTAAAGATAATGGATAAATGGTTGTAAAAGTTAGTTAAAGGTAATGAATAAAACGGCTGTAATAGTTAGCTAAAAGTAATGGCTAAATTGTCGCAAAAGTTAGCTAAAATAATGGATAAATGGTTGGAATAGTTAGTTAAAGATAATGGATAAATGGTTGGAATAGTTAGTTAAAGATAATGGATAAATGGTGCAAAAGTTAGCTAAAAGTAATGGATAAATGGTGTAAAAGTTTGCTAAAAGTAATGGATAAATGGTGTAAAAGTTTGCTAAAAGTAATGGATAAATGGTGTAAAAGTTTGCTAAAAGTAATGGATAAATGGTGTAAAAGTTTGCTAAAAGTAATGGATAAATGGTGTAAAAGTTTGCTAAAAGTAATGGATAAATGGTGTAAAAGTTTGCTAAAAGTAATGGATAAATGGTGTAAAAGTTTGCTAAAAGTAATGGATAAATGGTGTAAAAGTTTGCTAAAAATAATGGATAAATGGTTGAAATAATTAGTTAAAGTTAATGGATAAAACAGTTGAAACAGTTAGTTAAAAGTAATGGATAAATGGGTGAAATAATTAGTTAAAGGTAATGGATAAATGGTGTAAAAGTTAGCTGAAAGTAATGGATAAATGGTTGTAAAAGTTAGTTAAAGGTAATGGATAAAAAGGTTGTAATAATTAGTTAAAAGAAATGGATAAATTGTGTAAAAGTTAGCTAAAAGTAATAGATGATATAGTAGTAGTAGTACAACTGCCAACTTGACTAAATTACCTAAACATTGACAGCTACATTGTGTGACAATATTAACTTTTTTATGATGAAAAGTGTGAAATAACCGTTTTAAAGTGAATTCAAATGAACACATGGAACATGACACATGGTGTCGATGACGATGGGTACTTGATTTCATATCACAAGGTTGTGGTAACATATCCGGTAAAACTGACTAATACATGGAGCTGGACTTAAGTCATAAAATTGGTCATAGGATCATTACTTTTAGAGACATAAACAAACAAATAACTATTTCAATATGTGAACAGTGAGTAGTGGGAGGTTGATTGACATAAATCATGATGGTTTATAAATTTACTTTTTCTAAACTTATTCTGTGGTACCAAAATAAACATGCAGCCTTGACAGACGCTAATGTATTCCACAAAAACCAGACAGAGCAATTACACATGAAATGAGACGCTGTTTTCAAAACAAAACAAAGCAAAATGCCACCGAGTACAAAAACAGAAATTGAAGTGTGTAAACAAAAGCAGCGATTTATCTCTTTCCCTTGAAATAAAATGTCTTTTCAAACAAAGGGTATGAATGCGAAGCTCTCATAAATCCTTCCATAAAGTTATAATCCTTCATTCAAAGGCTACTTAGGAGTATATGTAGATTTAGTCACGTTTATTCAAGCATTATTTAAACAGGGTTGGTTGGCTGAGCAGACGTGCTTTTACAGCAACACCCTGTTAAATAAACAGAATAATGTGAAAAGACCTGGCACAAACTGAATGATAAAAAGGAAAGCAGTTACAGGTATGACGAGATTACAGATTACTCCATGACACCAGTGTGCTAACAGTAAAATCAGTCTTTCCTAAACTATTAGTTGACCCAATAATCTTGACTCAAGGTCTACTTACTAGAGTTTCTCTAGCAGCAATCTCTTTTTAGATAATTTTCTAAACTACTATTTTTAAGGTC
The DNA here is from genome assembly GCF_015220745.1 of Sebastes umbrosus. Taxonomy (NCBI): domain Eukaryota; kingdom Metazoa; phylum Chordata; class Actinopteri; order Perciformes; family Sebastidae; genus Sebastes; species Sebastes umbrosus. The sequence continues at coordinate 8,709,239 of NC_051291.1, forward strand.
AAGAATAAACTCACTCACATCAGTTTTGTTTTGATGTTGCTGAAGCATCAGTAGAATTGAGTATTGTTATTTTAGCTGATATAATACCTGAAGTTTGGTACTGAGAAAATCACCTTACTTTGAGAAATGTAAAAATATTTTTTTTCCATTTAGCAAAGGACTATAAAGTCATTAAATGTTGGATGTTGTCTTCACACAAGTGCACTTTTAACTAAACAATATGGTCTAAAATTGCTAAATATTTGATAAAAATTATTAACTATTTGATCTCAAAGAAGCTTAACCTCTCATCCTAAGTAGAAAAAACTAAATTATGAATCTGACCAGACATTTGATACCTGCTTTCAGTACTTGGCAGGTTTTTGATACACATTTTAGTCTGTATCAAAATAGCATTGAGGTTCGATATCCACACCTAAACATCATTCCAGCGATGTATGTATGTATGTATGTACAGAGCAGAGTTCAGAAGCAGCAGAGATGAGATGCATATGTTCTGGATTGTACCTCATTTGCACGTAGCTTTGGACAAAAGCCAAATGAATAAATGTAAATGTAAGTCAATTCATACTGCTTTGAAGTTGGGAGGCGGTAAACAACCTAGTATTTCAGAAGAAAAGTCCAAAATAATCATAATTTACTAGAACAGAAATTGTATGTATTTTTCTCCCCTGTTGTGTTAATCATCTCGCAACCCATCAGATCATTTTATCGGCACGTCATCGGTATCGGCAGATACAGACTTTAAAATGAAATACTGGCATTTGGCCATGAATATTTCCTCCAGCATGACAGGCCGATAAGATGATGCGTATATGCAGACGACGCATCCGTTTACAAAGCAAAAACCGATCTGCAGCAGTGTGGAGGTACATTGTCTTGGAACTTGTGAAAAAGGTCGAATTTGCTCTGGTTGTGCCCATTTTCAGGATTGTCTGAGAGACAGCATCATCCAACCCTGTTAAAGTTGGATGAATTTTTCAGTTTTCTTAAGTTTCGAACAGGTTACAAACAAATAAATATGGCATGTTTTACATGTAACCTAAGTTGAAGTAGTTTTCTTATTGCCCAGTGAATTTTGAAAAGCATTGTATTTTATGTTTCCATCACAGGAGGCATAATAATATATTAATTCCACTTCTATTTCCAGGTGGAAAAAAATATGTATTGGTATCAGCAATTTACCACAATGAGTTGGAAAACATTGGCTAGATCAGATATTGGTCAATCCAATATCGTGCATCCCGATAACATTTTGTGTTTCCGCTATTCATTCAGTCATGGAGGGCTGCCGACTCAGTTTTTTAGCACGTTCTTTACCTTATATAAAATAATCTCAATGACTTCTATGAAGTGAGGTGCACAGATTTGAGTATTGGAGAGAAAATGGCCTAATAAATGATCACCAGTTTTCAATTATAACAATGAAATTTCTAAGATCTGATTTAAACACCTCCCTGACACCCATGCTAATCTTTTTTTGGAGCAATCTCGGTGCAAAAGTGATGAAATAAAATAACATTATTGTAGTGAATTTGACTCTAGTTTGACAGACTCTAGTTTATCAAACAAAGTGGAATTGAAAACACCGCCTGCAGCAACATTAAAACTGTATATAGGAGATGACGGAGCCATTAGGACGGTCTTTTATTGGCAGAACAGTTCCTGGTGGCAAAATAAAAGAAATCACCCCCTCTGTGTGGCGATGATGTGCTGTTTCATGTAGCAACATAATTGGAGGTAATGCTGCGTTAGTCATGCATGCAGCACATGGCCTGATCTGCTGATTCATTTGCACGGTTCCCAGTGTAACATTAGCCAATGGAAATTCATAAAGGCGGTGATTCACATTCAGAGTGTATTCAGCAGTGTGTCGTGCCTCACCAGCTCTCTGTACGGGAGCAGCTGAATTAATTTAATAGCTTTCTCTCTCTCACACACACACACACAACTCAGACACTTTGTATTGAGTCACTCTGAAAAGCTGCTACCTTATACTGTTGCCTGGCAACCTCATATCAAACGTCCGCTTTGTATGATTTTCCGCCCGGTTGTATGTGAATTCAGACTAAGTCATGACAACGGAGGAGTAAACAGACGGTTTTGATTTAAAGGGAAACCCTGAACGAGAGCAGACGGCGACTTTATGCTTCATATTGATGTAACGGCTCAACGATAATGATGGGAGATCAGATATGTTGTCAGTCATGATGTCAGAATGACTGGTCAAAGATCATCTTTGTTAGAGGAACGATGCGTCAGCGAAACACAGCTCAGCTGGTTTTACTGATCCATTTTTCTTATTCCTGCAGTGGGAAACGAGCCAATCAGACAACTTGACATAATGCCCAAATATTTCCAATATTTCTGCAACATATTTCACTTTCAGCGTAAACTTATGTCGGCAGATAAGTACCAAGAAATTGCAGAAAGATGTTTATTTACTTTATAAAAGTGTCTCCATTGCATAGTTTGTATTGGTGTAAGAAAATATAGATACACTTGAGTATCACGATATTATGTTTATAGATTCTCAAAAACACTACAAATTAGTTTAATTTAATTTAATTTAATTAATATTTTTAATTTACTTTGTTTACCTAAAGAATCCTGCAAGCACTTTATTTAAACTTTTTTTTTTTACTGATATCGGCGAATGTTTTGCTAAGACTGCACAAAAAGTAGTGCTATAATTTTAGATGTTAGAGGGACTCACTGTGATAAATGCAAATGCAGATTCTACTGTTCTGATTTTCCTAAAATTATATTTTTTAAAAATCGCAATATACTGCCTTACTTACAGTATCGCAATATAACACAATACATTAAATTTTAACTCCTGTATCATGATACGTATCGTATCGCCAGATTCTTGCCAATACACACTTTGGAGTCTTCCATAAACTTATTTATGTTCCAAAACATGAAGACATAAATATACAGTATACCTTCCTATAACTATAAAATATATGGGTGTAACGGTAAATATGATTTTGTTGGAATATATGTCAGTAGCAGCTCTATTACTTGTCAGTTTATTCCAGAGGTATTTCCCTGCTGGAAAGTTTCCGAGGCTACATTTCACAAACAAACATGAGACAAAAGAGAGTAACCTGGTTGATTTTCACAAAACACAAAGTCCAGAAGTTGGCAAAACGTCTTCAGTCTTTGGCATGTTGGACATCATATGAAAATATCCTAAGTCATATGATCACAGTAATCAGAATTAAAGTTAATTATTCACTTTGGAAACAGCCTCTATTCTTCTACATGATGAAATATGAACACAATTACACTCAAAACCTCATTCTCAAGGTCTACTCACTAGCTTTTTCCACATCTCATGGTCTTTATCAGTGGATGGAGTTTGCTCAGTTGTGACATGACCTTAGTAAGGAAGCTCAGTTACTTGATAACACATAGTTGTATATGAGGGGAAGTTCATAACCCCTGTCTCTGTTCAAAGGTAATATTTGGCAACTGAGTTATTTCCATCCGCTGAGGAACACGTAAAAAGCGAGGAAGTAGTTTGGCTGCAAAAAGCATGATTTGCTATTGTCAAAAAGAGTAATGTTCTGCATGTATTCTGTTTATTTTAACCTTTTAGAGGCGTAAGGACAGTCTCGCTTGCATTCTTGTTCATCTATTTGAGTTACTGATTCCTAATAAAGATTTATTGCGACATTTTATTAAATCTAAAATAACAAAAATCTCCCTTAAACCACTAAATCAGTAAGAAAAACGGTAACGTTGTTAGTGAAAAACAAGAATGCAATGACCAGAATGCATTGCAGTCAGAGGACATGTTGTGGTATGTATGACACTGTTTTTTCTTGAGTGGAAAAATATTTATATCGCTCCCTCCTCCTACATACTGAACCCACAGCTGAATGGAACAAACTCTCTGTTTGTGGGCCGTCAGAGTCATTCTGGGTAATGTAGGAAATGACAGACCGAACATGTAATACTGAGTGGTTGTACCAAAAGTGTGATTGAATCCACTGTTAAAAATGTGCATATAAAAGTCTCTTTAAAGACAGTTATTTAATGCCTTCAAACTCCTTTTCTTCACTAATCGATAATATATCTCACAGTCATAGTAAAAGTGCCTTCACAGTATACTGTTTCGTTTACTGCTTCAGTTCAGCCTGGCGCTACATAGCAGAGCTGCCATCGGGTCATTATCCTGGAGCGGCTCAGAGAAAAGCTTCAAGGACTCAGCTGTGGGTGAGTCTGAGAGGAAAAAGGTGGGAGGCGGAGGTTCAAGGAGGAGGAGGAGGAGTGCAGCGGAGGACGAGTGAGGGGGAGGAAGAACAATCTGAGGTCTGGTGGTTGGAAAGGAGAACGATACAGAAAATGTTTAGACTAATCCATCAGTTTGTAGATACTGAACGTGAGCTTCTTGCTGTCCTTTTATTAAAAAAAATACATCAGATGATTCACCAAAACATACTAATTGAACTTATTCCATTAGACTTTATGACTAGTCTGATATCTTTAATAAAACATCGGAACTAGGGCTGTCAATCGATTCAAATATTAATATTAATCGCATGATTGTCCAGAGTTAATCGCGAATTAATCACATTTTTTTTATTTGTTCAAAATGTACTTTAAAGGGAGATTTCTCAAGTAAACCTAACCTTCAGTTAACCATAATACTTTTAAGCTTCACACATCATTACCATCTTTCTCAGTGGTCAAACTAACCTAACCATGTGTTAAAATGACCACAAATACTAAGAAAGAAAAATGAATAATGACTCAAACAAAGACCTACTTTTCATTCTTTGGTATGTGTCCATGGGATATACTGTAAGCAATACACAGATGACCTAATATCACTAATGTATTTCAGCCTGATGACCCTAAAGAAGGTGATCAGCTAAAAAAAAAAAATCATTGGCCTCATAATAAAGTTGTTCTTTATAAATGTGTTGCTGGAAGTTTGACCTTTTCTTCCCGTTAAAACCTGCCAGAGCTCTTTATAAGTTATTAAAGCTTGTTCTACCTGCTAAAACCTGTTCAAGCTCATTAAAATCTAAACAGCCTCGAGTGCCAACACACTGGTGACTTGAATTCATGCACTACAAGCGCATTTCTCTCCATCGAAATAACTTACGCTCGGCTGAAACGGAGAGGTTGTAACTACTAACATTCCTCAAATGTTATAAATTAAATAAACACATACATATACAAATACTGGGTGGACAAAGCTAAATAAAACAACACACACCCTAGGGATGGAACGATATAGGATTGTATCGCAGATCACGATAAAAAAAACAATAAGTTAATCGTGTTGAATTTGCATTATCGGGAAGATAATCGTGAATATCCTCGCAAGTGACTTGAAAAAGCCATTTAGCTCGCTATGATGGTAGGGAAGTGAAAAATAAAGCCTGATTTAAACAATACAGGAATTATCATGTTAGAAATAACAGACCCACAAGTTGTTGCTATTTTTTATTTATATATTTATCCTTTATGGGGGACCTTCTGATGACCTTATTTAACATTGTTTGTTACTAAAAAGGATGTTCAAGAAAGAAAAGTGTGTGTCGCATGCAATAAAAATATTTGTTTTTTAACAAAATGTAAAGTGAAATGAGTTTTAAGCATATTTTGATGAATACTGGGATAATATTGTGAATTATTTCCATGCTTAACACACACTGGCAGCTAACACCAAGAAGAGAAAGACAAACTGTCCTCATTTTCAGCCTGAATATCCAATCCAATCCAATATCGTATCAATCCACAAATCTATGCCGTGCACTAATAGACTGGCAATAGCAATAGAATGGAAAAATGTGAACAAACAAAGTCTTAATCAATATATTAAGGATTTATCAGCATGTGTTGCTATGGAAAAACTAACATACATTACTAAAGGAAAGCTGGCAGATCAATAAAGCCAAAGACCGGGGTCGGGTAACTGGAATAAGATTATACTGTAAGTGTAGTAGCCCATGTGACCTTTAAGATTTCTTTCTTTTTTTAAATTTCTTATTTACTAACATTATCATCTGATGGTATACTGTATTTGCTGCCAAGATTGACCATTTTATTAATATTTAATGTTTGTTATAATTGGAAAACCCCAATAAAATATTGTTTAAAAAATCCAAAAAATCAATCATCATTAGTCCAATCAGAAAGTTAAAGGTCAATCATGACTGACAATAGAGGAAAAAAAGGTCTGTAAATCATGAAAACAACAATAAAACAAGGTCAGAACAATTTCACACATTTCATAATTCACAAATTAGTGTTAATCAACGGAAAAAAACACTTAAATTTACACTGAAAACCCTAAATGTTTGAGACGGGACACAGCTGGATGAAGGTAATTTCAGTGTGTGTGTGTGTGTGTGTGTGTGTGTGTGCGTGTGTGTGCGTGTGTGTAGGTATGAGTGGATGTGGGGGAAGGCGAGGTGTATGGTTAACCATAGACTGAGCGCTCTGTCTCTTTCACACACACACAAACCAACCAATCACTCGCATTGCACTGCAGGCTTGAAATCTAGGTCACGGTAACACACACACACTCAGAGACACACACACACACAGACACACACAGCATACACACACACACACAGTGTTTAAAGGCTCGACAGAAAGAGACAGAGAGAGGGAGAACAATCAGATGTGATGAAGACGAGGCTCGATCTGTCAGCTCACCACAGAACTACTTCAGACTGCTCACCAAACCCTTAAAGCAGAAACTCGCCCCTCTCTAAAAGCACCGTTAGATTTCATCAGCGTTACGCCGCTCGCAGCTTCTCACAAGTTGTTGTTGGTGCGACTTGATGCCTTTTAGTACGAGACAGTAAATGTGTGAACTTGTTGCAGTCAGCTGTGGGTTAGAAGTGTGAGCAGGCAAAGAGACGAGTTTCTCTAACTGAGAAAGAGTCGCTCATATCTTAATGGTTACTTAATGTAATCATCATTACGCTGATGATACAGTATTGTATCTATCATTTATAAATAATAACTACTAATCAGACCAAGTTGAAGTTTAATTTCTATCAAGAATATTTGTTAGATATTTCCAATGAAACCTGGAAAATCAGTGTCACAAGTACTGTATGCGCTGCAGAAATAATCGTCATGGAAACAGAAGAGCTTGCTTCTTGTAGAGAGTATATAAAAAGTGTGTAAATATAGGATAATATTACTTAAATACAGACATAATATAAAGCATTTGTATATTGCTTGTTTGGGGGCCCCCTAGTGGCAGTAAGTCCTCAGTTTGCACATGCCTGGGGCCGGCTTTGATGGGCTGTGTATTGGCGAGAATCTGGCAATACGATATGAATATATTACAATATATTGCGATACTGTAAGCAAGGTGATATATTGCAATTTTTTTTAATTTAATTTTAAGAAACTATCTTGGTATAAAAAACACACCATCATATGCATCAAATCTGAGTAAAAACAAGTTTACTTTTTTTATGCAATCCAAGTATTGACTGAGTTAATCTTTGCATGTAAACTATTAATAAAAAATCAATACAGTGATTTTGAGCATGGATACAGTATCAGAATACTCGAAATTCAATATTTTTGTTTTTTTCTTACACCCCTAGGCTTTGATAATGATATTTTAAATTAAAGCGGGTAGAATAGTGAGAAAACAACAAAGAAAAAATTCAATGTGCTGGTAAGTAGGTACTTTCCCTCCACCTGCTTTTATGTGCATTTTCAATTTGTGCAGTAAAAAGCCTGAGAAAAAGCAAAAAAAGCACAAATATTGAAGAAAAAAGGTTTCACATTTACTTAAGGTGTGAAAGTTGTCTTATAAAAAAGAGAAACGTGACTCCACTCTACCAGAAAACCCCCGAAAAAATAAAGAATAAGAAGACGTGTTGTGGGGGGAGAGTTATAGTGTTCAATTATGCATGTAATCTTGTCACATCCTCTGAAATATAACTATACAAATGTAGTTGATGGAAACATGCATTTTGTTTTGAAGAAATTAGCTTAAAACTAGTAAAATAACTAGTGTTTGAGCACAAAGCACATGATTTACCTTTGGGAACTGTATATTAAAAGAGAGAGCGGGGTGCTGTAATCTATCAATACAATGTCCTCTTTGTAAAATAATTAGTGAGCTCTTCTTCATAACTTGTTTTTTTTATAATTTTGAACAAGCATAATTAATGAAACATTATTTAAAGGTTTTCTGAATCTGCTCTTTTGATTTACAGCATATGATTTTACAGGGTAATCATTTCCAGAAGAATTAAATCTTCACACGAAGGCTGTGATAGACATAAATAATAAAATAATTATTTAACTAGAGCAAGTTTTCTTTTTAAGCTTTTTGAGTGGTTATCTATTTGAATGATAATGGTTCAAAATTATGTAAAATTGCCTCGTTTTAAGTCAAAAACCTTCAAATTTTCTTGGGGGAGAATTTTCTTTGCAACCAGAGGAGTCACCCCCTGCTGGCCAATAGAAAGAATGCAAGTTTAAGGCATTTCTCTTCACTTTTCCGACCTGGAGGTTGCCACCTGGTTAAAAATCAGAGCTCCAAACGACAGCTCAAATAGGAATACCTCGGTGTTTTCTACTGAGGGATGAACAGTAAAA